>NC_050596.1:22165000-22465000 GCF_013368585.1 Megalops cyprinoides
CCCATAAACCAAGACAGGGAAATGCTGACAAGGCGTTGCACGATGAAACTAGCATCCAATGCTGTTGAACTCTGGGGCAGTGACAGTTACACTGTTCATTCTCTGTTGGTGTGTTACATTGTGACCCCAGCCAGGAAAAAACAGATAGAGATAGCAGTTGTTTAACAATGCAGGGCTTCATTTGTGTCACACACAGTGTCTGTAGCTTACTCTGTGAAAATATTTCATAAACTGCTGATAGAAATAATAGTTTTATTAATAATGAGTACACATTGTTACAGTATAGAGGGACCTTCCTGACAATCCCTGTTCTAAATAGTGTGGAATCTGAAACATAACTCTAAGCATGTTGCATGGTTTATTATGCGTCAGGTTTATTTTACAAGTCAAAAGAATTTAAAAGATTAAAATAAGCATAAAAAAACATTTCTGAGGGAAATGTTTGAGTGTTCTATAAGTATTAAGCATGTTATGAAATGATACCAAATACGGGATTTAAATCTGATACTCGCTATTCATGCAATTTTGTTTCATATAATTTGAATTAAAAAGAATACAACATATTTTATACATAATATAGATTAAATATATAGAATATATATTTTATATAGAATTTCTCCTTTCCACTTCCTATACATCGCTTGGGCCTAGAGTTCCCCCATTTCCCAATCCACTGTCTGAAGGTAGTCTTTACAATGGACAGGAGTTAACATACGGTGTCATGCTGTATTTATGTAAATGTTAACATTCCGATATGCAAGTCATTTTGAATGATAGAATCTAAATGCCCATATATTGTCAGGCTGTGCAGGCAAAGCTGTTAAAATCACGTCCAACAGCATTATATTCAACCTCAGCTGACTCAGTAGAAATGTGCTCCATTTGAATAATGTGCAGTAATACCAAAGTGATCTGTAAATACGTGTGAAGCCCCTTGTCTGAAATACAAACCATGTAACTTTGTATTTGTCTGTGACAAAGAAGCATTTCCATGCTTTATTCAATCTCAATAAGCTTAGCTCAAATTTATATCATTTACCTCTGCCCGACTGGATAATTCATACCTCCATCAAAGCATACACCTTGCTCAAGGGGTATTATACTGAAGCCCTAATAATATGTTAAAACCTGTCAGACAAGTGAGATAAATGCATTCAGAGCCTGTTCTGCTGTTTGAATTAATTCTGGCTGAAGGAGTCTAATCTTACACCTGCACAGAGGTTAGTTGCTGGGTATGCATATAATACATGATCTGAACAGAGACAGTTCATTATGGTGGCAACCCTCCTGTTGGCCTTTTCACCCTCTCCTGCCTCTTGAGGTAAAATGGGATTACTGTAGTAGATACTCTCTCAGTGAGTCATTGCATGAGTGAGGGATACAACCCTCTCTAAATCAGCTTCTTCAAGTTGTAGCCAAATAAATAATAATTTAAATGATGAATAAATGGGTTTATGATAATTATATTAATGATAATTAATGATAAAAGAATTGATACTGATCCACACAAAGTGTATATAAAACAAAGTGGTATGATATAAACTCATTTCAAGCTAGCAAGCACTCTTTTAGATACAGTAACTAGTTGCTGTACAGTTCTATACTAACCCGCTAACCAGCCAGCTAGTTTGCTGTTAGGTAATCACAGAATTTCATGGTTTTGAACAAGGTCAAATGTATGATTTAGATAAGGTCATTGGAAAAATGTGGAATTGTGTGTTGGATGAGTTTTACCCATCATGCCCTGCATTCAGTGGAAAAATTAATCTGTACCATGAAAAAACAAATCCTGCTTTTCTCCCATCTCCATTTCCTGTATTGTTTAATTAAAGCAACCATTTCTTGATTATGGGTGAAGATTATTGATTGATTCTAGTAAATGCTCCCCTGCTGGCAATTGCCAAACATGAGTATACATTGTCAAACTACAGAACAGGATTAAAAAACAACCTTTTCCTGAGTCAACAACAAACCATTTTCCCTGGGTATAAGTTACCTTGTGATGCTTTAAACAAAATGACAGCAAGACGAGGTTTTAAAGCAAGCCATCTTGCTCTTGAGCCGTTATCACACAGTGTGGCAAAGGCCTGTGTGATAGCGTTTAATCCAATTGGCGATGAAGCCAAACTCATAAACTATGCCATGTATTAGCTGGGCTGGAATGGCAAGCTCTGTGGAACCTGGGATAAGGTAGTCAGCATACGATAAGCACTCGAAGCCCCTCCTTGGAGCATAGTTTTCCCATATTCATTTTCCATGCTGTAGTTTTTTGTTTCGTTTTTGTTTTACATTTACCGTTCTACCTGTGTGAGACAGACATTTGCAGTATTCTTGAGGTCACCCTGAAGAGAATATTCTCATTGCCCTCTGAGCACTTTAAAATGCGTGAGGCAAGAGGCTTAAGCTTTCCTCGCAAGTGTCTTCCTAACAATGAAAATTCTAATACTTAATATAGGAATAGATGACAGCAGATTTCTTTGTGCTCCATCTGCCTCTCCCTATCAAAGTGAAAACCGCCTCACAGTCTGAGGAGGAAAAGACGCTTGTGTTATATCCCCGGTGGATTTGATGGACAAATCCAGCCACAATCACATCATATGCATATTTCCCGGGCAGACACGGGCAAAGTGGCACCCATCCCAGCACATATTTGGAAGTGGGAAACAAAATCTCTACAAATAATAGCTAGAAGAACTATGGAGATGTTTAAAGAAGTTTCAGTATAAAGGCCGTTGTTAGTCTTTTATGCCAAGTCAAAGCAGTCTCGGGGGTATAACTTAGGCAATCTAATTCCATATTTCTAAAGTTATGTAGTTCGAAGCCCTTTTATCACCGAATTCATAATATTTGAGTTCATAAGCCCAAGGCATTACAGATCAAACTCTGGTATTGCTTGTAAAGACTAATGAAAATATGTTCTTAGTTTTATTTTATGGGATCATAGACTGCTGGATTTTAGCCTTTGGCTAAAAGTAACAAGACCAAAGTCTGCTTTGTATGATGATAAATAATTGATATTGTACAATATGGTAAATGTTAGCTTATGCAATGCAGTGAGGGATTGTTTTAAGACCCTCATTTTTTTTAACTAATGGCATCGATAAACCTCTTGTGTAAAGAAGGAAAATTATGTAATGCTACAGAAATACAATAAGAAACAATTATATTTGTCTTAGGCTTTGAAGGGTGAAAAAATTGAATTTAAATTGATTTTTTAGATCTGCAACACACACAGTAAGTACTAGACATGAATTCCTTTGTTTATATTATTGGTTACTTTGTACGGAGATCAAGTTAACAAAGCCTTTGATAACAAATCTCCTTTACAATGAAATTCAAATTTTAAAAAATGATATATACACTTGTGTATACTGTATATACATACAGATGTAACACCACCACAATGTAGTAACCAATATTACCTGTTGGCATTTCTTGTTATGCATACACGTGTTAAGACAGGGAGAAAGATGCCCTGCAGACAAAAGGAAATATTTTAAATGCCAATGTGGGACTTTTTTGGGAGCATGTTTAGCTTGCCCTTGAATGTGGGAATTTGCGCAGTTTTTTGAGTGTCTGCAACCTTTCTGTAAAGTAAATGGTGCCTTGTGTATCCTGTAATGTCAAACATAAAACAATGTGAGATCTCGTAGAATCACAAGATTGTTTTCTTTAAATTCATAGCCCTTGGCCCCCTACTATAAATACTTATATAAATGCACATCCTGTTATCTTGAGTACATCAAAATATTCTCTTTCACATCCAAATATCTGTTCCTGCTAATTAACTGATTGGATGAACTGAATGCAATTGAACCTGGCAACAGTCAATTGTTGAGCCATAGATTTTTAGGTCAAATTCCATTTAATCTGTACAGTATGCTAAAGACAAATATAGAATTAATTATATTGGCATGTTTATTAATATTTAACTTTGCTGTTCTTTTGGTATTTCCTCTGTCTACCCAATCCACCTTATGCACCCTTCTTTATTGGGCCTTTAAGCACGCCTTAAGAATTCCAGCCCAGGAAGCATGTTAGCATATCCTGACAAACAACACCGCTAAAAGGTATCCTTCAAATGAGGAGCAGAAATGTTTAATAAACTGGCCGGCCAATGGACAGTGGTATATACAGTGCGATTTGATTAGGATGAACTCAAAGAGCTTAGAAGCTACGAAACAGCTGTGTGTGTTTGGCCTGTCCTTCAGAGAACTTGCAATGGTCCCTGCCAACCATATTCCAATATGTGACTGATGTTGTGTGCCTGGCAAACAACAGTCTATCAACAAAGACTGATTACATCACTTTAGATCTGTCCATTTTGACTATTAAAAATCACATTTCATAAATTCTTAATTAACTTCAAATACTATATTGGTAAGTCACATCTCTGCACAGCCAAAATAGAAACCCTTTGATTTACCCAGTAATTATTAATAACAACAATGAACATGGCTAAATTGATTGACTGATTTTTTTAAAGAAACACTCAAGAAGGATAGGTGATTTGATATTTCCATGTGCTCTATGTTATGTGCTGCTATCAGTGTGCAGTTTGATTCAGTGAGAAATCTCAGAAATATCTCAAGATTTTATTTTTTAACCAAGACCCAGAACAGCATACTGTATATTGGAAGGTGAGCCAAAAATCACTGATAATGTTCAAGCTTTCAGATAAGTCAGACTCAGTGAGTCCTCCCTTTTCCACTCAACCATATCACTACCTTTGAGTAAAATGACATTTTAAAAGGCACTCAGGGTTATTCTATGAGAAAAATTCAAACCCAGTGAAACTAATTACTTGGTTACACAAAACATTTACAGAATTTGTGTTGCCAACTTGTCATAATTGATGCATACAACTGATTACTTTCCATGGAGTTAATTCTAACATACTTGCCAACCATTTCTAGCACAGGTCACATTAAATACTTTGGCCATGTGACAGTGAGTGCTTGTGAGAGATTTGTCAGAGAAACAAATGACAAATGACATAAGCAACTGCCCACTTGCTCTAAATCTCAGTTTGGAGAAAAGATACTGAAACTCATCCTGAGTGGTCATCAATAACGTATACAGGTACCTCAAACACATTTTCGACTCAGTTAAATACTTATATACGCAATAAGAAAAAAGCAATCAAATAAGCGGTAGCTTGGTATCATTTAGTCCTGCATGCAAGTAAAATTGTATTGTTTCAAGTTTTGAAAAAGACTGAAACTGAATAACAGTCAACTCTTGGCCATATGGATTCTAATCTGCAAACCTTCCTTTATGTGCAGTATTCAAATAATAATCACCTTGAGGTCATAATGTGTTTAATTTCTATTGAAATGCAAACCTTTATTACTTCCACACATACCGCAGTCAGATAAAATCTATTCTCTCCATTATTAGGTGTGTGAATGTCTTGACTCTAACTAATATGAATGTGACACATAGGTGGACAGGGGTACTGTGCGTAAATCCCAAGTGCTGAAGCAGAGGTCCTCAAGTTCCATTTTTATCGGCCAGCCTTATTGTTAGCCTGCATGTTCATTGGAATCCAATTGCAATCCCATTGATTAATATTGTGGAATATAACAGCATTATGTTTTAGTTCATATGTAGTTATTGTATAATATGTATTGTTTTGATTCACATATAATTTGGCACACCACTTGAATTGTAAAATATGGACATCATCAATGAAGTTTTTTTTTTTTTTTTTTAGAATACCAGGCAGATCTGGAGTTTAAGCATGAAATCAGTCTGCAGAATTTCAGCAAGTCACACATATGAGTGTTTGCAGTGGTAGGTTCCAAATTATGCTCTTGCTGCATGTTTGATAGGTATTGGATCTTCATGTTTGATAAGTTATACATAAATTGTTCAAATGTGTTGCACTTCATGTCAAATATTTACATGTCACATTGTAGGCTTCACAAAGGAACCATTGTGATTAGGAGCCAAGATTATCAAGAGTCTGACTTAATTGTTAGTATTCGTGGGTTTTCCTGTTTATTTTCACCACCGGTGAAGCCTAAATACTGCCAGTTCAAAAGTAAACTCCAAGTTCTGCATTCATTTTACAGAGCCAGTGTTGTTGAAAGTGTGGACTGAAGTATGGAGTTTTCAGTACAGGCCATGTAGTCCGTGTGTACCGTGTGTGTGTGGAATGAGGCAGTGGCCAGTGTCCCCACAGAGTTCCAAAAGCTTGCAGTACATTGTTGACTCAGCTAACATACAGACGTACAGATTTTCCGAAACTAAGTAGATTTTACTAATTGAACTGGCATAGTGAGATGGAAGTAGAAAAATATAAACATGTCAAGGGGGGTTGCACTGTGTATGCCATATTTTTATTTGACAGGTGTCAGAGACATCTTGGAGAAATTGTGCTTTAGCAAGATGGCCAGTTCTTGAACTCAACACTGAGACTAATGTGGTATGAGCTCACCAGACAAATTTGATGAGACTTTTGCAACACCAGAGATTTCTTTTGATTGAGAATATGGATGAAGAGTCTTGTTAGATCCCCACCCCCTCCCCCCTTAAAAAAATCACATTCTAAGATGGCATCATAAAAGATACACATCCATGATAAAGATTCATTCAGTTGTGGGGTACCTTATCCACAAAGTGCATTTGTTCCACATGTCATATGAATGTAAGAGATTGAGGGTGTGACCTAGAATTTGGTGGCAAGGTTTTAGTGAACATGTCATACTTAAGGTCTTTTAGCAGGTCACTGCAGCTTTCTTTGTGACACTGATGTGTACCATTTATTTAAAGCTGAGCTCTGTGAAAGCTTAATGTGGTAGAGGATGAGGGTCAAGTATTTATTTGACAAATCTTTTTCAAACGGGCAGTAAATACAGCTATTGTTTTATGCACAGTGACAGCACCGGCCTGGCAATGCAAACTCATATCAGTAACACTCAGAATAACACAACACTCCCAAACACTCAAACATGCAAACAGCAAGGGAGGTTACATACAACCACAGAAATACATACGCAATTTACATCTCTAATGTTTACTCTCTCATATTTGCTATTTGTCAGATAGTGCACTCTGGTCATACACTCTGCTGCTCATAGAATGAAATATTTCTTTTTTTTCTCACATCCACTTCTATCAGAATTGTTTACATCTCTGTATCAGAGAAAATATTTTACTTTTTTCCCTTTCGGCAGCATTTTGGCTGTCCATTCAACTCAGAAGTCAGGATGTCCTATTTATGGGATTGTTTCTACAAACATTTTAATGAATTTTGATGAGAATTTCAAAAAAGAAACATTCAACATTACATAGGTGTTCCCGGACTAGACTGGATCACAAATATCATTTTCTTTGAGTCTGACTCGTCTTGAGGCATCTGCGTAGCAAAAGGCCATTTCCTGCATAGTGTGGTAAAATCATATCTAATGGTGACAATGGTATCTGTGTGGTGGTTGGCATCCATTTCAACTGGTTGTAAATGGTCCCTTGAAAACACTTAAGAGGTAGCATCACAGATTGCTCACACCATACATACTGACTTCACAAGTGTGTCAAGGCCTCAGTCCCTTGGCTACAGGTGATTGAACCTTGATCCTCTTAAAAGGCCCAAGGGACCGTTTCTGTAGAATAAGCAGGTCTATGAGACAGGGGCTCAGGTCTTGTCATGCTGACTGCTTTGTGCATTATTCTATGCCATCCTGGAACGAGGTGCTGTGAAGCTTGAAGGAGCGTCTGACATCTGAAGTGCTCCGAAAGCTCCACGCAACCCTTGGAAACATTAACTCTGGCTCTCATATAAACCCTCTGGAGCTTAATTACATCAAAGAGCAGGACTGTGGGTAAATTCAACCCAAACAAAAGAAGAAGCGATTTGTGCTTTTCAGTCTGACATTGAGAAGACATGAATTAAGAAAGGAAGACACACACAAATACACACGTGCAGAGAGAGGCTTTAAAAAAAGAAGAAGTCAAGGGTGGCATGTCAAACATGCCATTATCAAGATCCGTGAAGCTGAAATTCTTATACAAACTGGTCCTCGGTCCTGCCTTAACAGAAGGAGGACACAAATAAAGGAATTTCTGTCAGTCATTTCTATTCATCTGGGCCCCTTTACGTCAGTTGTGCAAACAGAAATTCAGCTTTATCAGGAATAATCAGTTGTTAAATGGTACTTTGGAACTAATTAAGCTTAATTAGGAAAGCAATTCTGAATTTGTTCAAAGGGGAGGCACTGACAAAAATGTTCTATGAACAACGTCATATTAGCACAAACATCTCCAGTTCTTCGGCAATCAAATTATAGTGGTGTAATGTAATGTACAGATGTCAAATACAGATCAGTATCCAGCTAACAACTTAATCTTACCTAATTAATTTAGATCTCTGCAGGAACAAACCCCAGCAAGCACAGTGGGTCTCCAGGACCAGGTTTGAGTCACAGTGATCTATAACAGATGCTGGGGCCTAAAAATGTCTTGAAAAGAAGTAGAGGGAACAGTGGCTACAAAGGTAGATTTGCATAGGCTCCCCCTGGCCGTTTCGTTGACAAGAGATGACAACTGTCCCATGATGCACCATTATCTCTGACCGGCAAGTGGACATCAAATGGCCATGAAGCCATGTCTGTCAGTGAGAAAGGCCCTCAAAGTCTGCAGAACAGAGCGAGCTTGTTACATCGGGTTCCACCTTGGTTTGTCAAAACACTGGGTTATTTAGTATGTGCGCACAGACCCTAAGGGATCTGCCTTTCAAAAAAAGAAAGAAAGGCCAAGAGAAAAGGGAGAGAGAGAAAGAAACGGGCAGGCTCTTGAATCCTAAAAGGCTTTCTCTTTTCTACGAGGGGGTGCGACACTCTGCATATGCTGACGAGAAAACCTTTACTTTTTGCTCCAAAATCAAAAAAGAAAGTGCTTTGAAGAGAGAGATAAAACAAACCCTTCTCGCTGCACTCTGTGAGTCTTGTCGTTCTGATGTTGAAATAATTGATAAACAAACCCCCCTCCCGCTTTCTTGGGGTACTTGTCACATGCTGAGGGTCAGTAGTTATTTAATCACAAAGGCCATCCCACAAGGGTTTTGGCCCGACCGCTAAAGCGCCGTTTCGCTTCTATTCTCCTCTTCGTAATAAGGCATATTGCATCAAATTAAAAGGTCTTCGCTCCAGGCATCTGCTGTATTGCTGGAACCAATTGCCTTACAAAATATTTACACTGGGTTTGGAAAGCAAGTAATTGAATGCCTTTTGAACGAGAGCCGTGCTGTATACAAAGCCCTCGCTTTGAAAGGCCTCTGTAAACTTCTGAGAGCATGAGGTAGTGAAAACAGGGAAGGAGGGCAACCTTTAAGACATATCATAAGTCTGCCGATTGCTTGTTTTTTAAACAATCCGTGTACTTTGTAATGCTTCTCACCATTGTCAAACAGTCCACTCATCTTGCCACGTGATGAGTTTTACACCTTTGGGAATTCAAATGAAACGATCGTTCACAGTGAACCGTGTCACATTTCAGTGATGAAAGTGTATGGATCAAAGCAATGAATACATTTTTTTTTTCCCTGCAACACTACCATAGATTTTCTACATGAAAAATATGTATATTCTGTAAAACCCCTCTAAGCTGTAGTGGGTCACAGGATTTAAGATATTAACAAATTCAAGATCTATAGTGAAATGAGAGCATGCAATGCCAACATCTCTGTTACCTCCACTGTAATTTAGACTCTCTCAGATTATCACTGTCTTTTTTCTGCATAATACAGATCCACTTTGCTATTTAAGATTTTTAGAAGTGCACGAGTGGCACAATGTTACCCATGTGGTAGTATAAAGCTGTAGGAATTCTGTGGAGCTGGCTGGACAGCCCTGCCTGTGAGCTTATCCATTAAGGGAAGTTATTCCAGTTATTTTCATTCTAAAAAAAAGTCACCATCCGACAATTGACATCGAATGCAACCCCTTCAGTCATGTTACTTAATCTGATTTGATAAGAAATAATATCACTCTCCTGGCTGGGTGACGAGACTGTTACATCTGCGCAGTGTTTACACATGATGTGTATATTTTTTTTCACCCAATCATCTTATTTCTTTTTTATTAAATGTATAAAATGGCTAAGATTTGTTCTTTATTCTTTTTGTTAATTTTTTCACCTGAATATAATTAAAGAATCCTGTTTTGCGATCTCTTGCTGTTGTCGACATTACAGAAGAGGTTTTCAATTTACCATGATTGGAGATGGAATATGTAGATATGCTGTTATTTTCCAACAGAAATGCCTTGAACACTAGCAGGCAGCCTGCACAATAACCAGTCTCACATTTGCACGCTTCCCATGCTAATTCCAACACTTGCATTTAAGTACAGCTACTTAATTACAACAGGTTTTCTCAATTACTAATGAATGACTCCTTGAGTTATATCTGATTAGGTAGATGCAAGTAAATATTCAAAACATTCAGCTGCTAATTATGAAATTAAAATGAGCTCATTTCAAACAGTAGTTTTGAGCTTACAATTCAAAGTAAACCAAACATCCAAACAATAATAATTTAATTTAATCAAATATAAACCCCTTATCCTTGAGCATAGTTGGAGGAGCTTCTTCACAATGGTGTATTTTCACCATTCATTAAATAATTCATAAAGATTAACAAAATATCATTGTATTCATCAAATTTTGTGATGAAGCAAAAAATATGAAATATAAAATTTAAAAGGCACCACAAACAGCTTTTAAATTAGCCTTTAGATGATGAGTCTTTCCAGTACCACCCTTTCCAGTCTTGAGAAAACAAAAATTATATTCATAAGATAATCATGATTTGATTTGGCCTCTTAGTTAATCATGCAGATTGGCAGCTGAAAACCAGTTGGTTCCTCCAATACATGGACCATATTCTCAACAACAATGGAGGCATTCATTTTTGTAACTCAGGCCTATTGAGCTGTATACTGTATATAGGAACTGTCCTGGATGAAAATAGACAAATATGGGGAGAAGCTGCTCATTTAATATGTGAAACAAATATGTATAAAACAGATATAAAACATACATAGCATTAGGGGAGAAAAAGACAACATCCTTGGTCCTAAAGTTTATCGATGTAATGACTCGAGGCTTGAAATATACAAGCCCATCAAATGTCCACCATGTGATTAAACAGAACATAATGCAAGAGACATGTCACAAAGGCAAAACCCAGTATGCAGAAGCAATTTGTAAACGGAAGCATATATTTTTGTATACCATTTCCATTTACACATAGACAATTCTGGTTAAGTACTCAGTGTAATTGCATCCCCCATCTGGTAATCAGTCCTCCGACAAGTGCAAGTTTCCTTTCCTTTGTTGTGCTCATCGCCATGGGCAACGGATGATAATCAGAGAGGTCCCGCTCAGCAAACGTTTGAGATTTAAAGTTTTCAGGAAGTGTCTAAAAGCGCCTCACCCAGTCTGAAGCTGCCAACACCACGGATGAGCACATGGTCCCAGGAGGAAATGACAACATTGTTGTGCCAAGCCATGGGTCATTAAGAAGTGAATGCCATGACCAAAAGGGGGGACACTTTAAACTATGTGCTGTGCTCCTGTGTCATCAGGGAAATATGTTTCAGCTTAGTTTTCTCTCCGATGTTACATTGCAGGGTTTTATCTTCAAATGTGAAAAATATGCTCTTGCCTTTGTTTCTCTATGATTTCTCCTGTTGCATCTTCACAGCGCAGCACAGTTAACCTTTTCAGCACTTTCCTGGCAAAACGTGGTTACTGGACAGCATTTGCAATAACATTCTGTCACATTACCACTGCCTGATGTAATGGGAGTTGTTTGAAAGGCCATTTTTTATGCCTTTGGAGACTAATTAACAACAGAGTTTGGCTGGCCAACTGGAGCCGCCTGGGTGAATTAAGTATGGTTTGTGTTAGTGTCTCAGAGTAACAGAGACCAGTGTAAGCCCTGTCCACACAAGTGTTTTATAACCATCTTAAGCGTTCAAACATGGTTCTGAATGTTCTAACTCAGTTAATGTCCACATTTTACGTGGTTCACAACAATATTTGACAGAAGGATATTGAACCCTGCTCTGGTTATAACTTAAAAATGGTTTTATCTCATAACTGTGTTGTTGAATGTTCTACAGAAGAATACTCCACTACAGCATAATTGCCGGAAATCAACCTATCTTTGCTAAGTAACACAGCTGACTAGCAACTGACAACCCCATCAATAAATTAGCAGTAATGTAAAAATGACTCCTGATACTTTCTCAGATGCTTTTAAAATAGGTTCATGCTAATAAGCATTTACTGAAGGAGTTTAACCTTTTGCAAAGAAATTATGTAACAATCCTAAGCATACAGGTTTTCTGCAGTTGGATTCATATGATCGTCGTAACAACAGCAGTCTGTGTACACCAAAAACACGAAGCCAGCCTAAAGCTGACTGTGGACTGTGTCTTTTCTCAGCCTTCTGTATCAGAATTATGCAGGGTGTACGTGGCTCAAAAGTCATACCCCATGAGGATTCTGAATGATTAATTATTAATAGAATGTATTTTCTCCTAAGGTAAGTCATTGTCACAAAATTAACAGGAAAAAATAGAACAATTCAAAAAGAGTGAAGCTGTTTTTTTCATATATGGAAAGCGCTTCAAGATTTGTTGTGGTAAAATTCAATGAACAAGATCTAAGAAGACTACCAATTGATAATAGAACCATGGGAATAATAATTACCTGGAAAAAAAGCTAGAGGTTTTCAAGCATTAAGTATTTGTCAGATGCTATAAAGTTATTGGCAAATTAGTTCTGTAGTTCATTTAAAAGTAGTAGTTTGTTTAAAATGATTTTTTTGTATGTCTGATTAACAATAATGTAGACTAGTATCCCCATCATCTTCCTCAAAGAATCTGTGCAATCAGTGGTTACTGTAGGATCTTTCTGGAATCAAATTTAATAGTTTTCAAATCAAAATGAAATTTGGCATAACGTGAAAATGGAGTTTTGTGAAATAAAATGGTGCATTGAAAATTGTTCTTCATCTTCATTCTTATGATATGGTATTTCCATAAGAGCATGGTGAGATTCATTGTCATTCACATAAGAAATTTTAAAGAATGTTTCTGCCTTAGTCTTTCATAATCCACTTTATTAAATAAGGCTTTCTGCATAATGCATACAGCAGAACACTGGACATGAATTTCATAGGTCAAATTCAAAGGATAGATTCCCTAAAGCTGCTGAATTCCCCATTATAGGTTAACAGATCATTTATAACATCAAGTAGCTCATTTTTTCTGCAGGTAAAATAGATGCCTGGTAGAGCAATTATTTTATAAAACAGCTTCATTCAGGCTGTCTCCCAGCCCCCAGCTGAGCTTGGAAATGCTAATTCAGTGACTGCTGACATATTCATCTGTTCAAAATGTGCAGGTATTATCAGCTTGTGTAATAATGATAGTCTCATGGCAATGCACTCTACAGCAGTGTGTGTTCAACTCCATATAAAATTAATTTGAGAATGCCCTCATCAACAAAACAGCTAGTAAAGAGTATGCACTGTTATTATTTAATTTGCTTTCATTCTGTGAAATATTTTCTGGAAAAAAACACTGCTGATAACAGAAATTATGTATTTTTGTGTCTGTTTATGAAAAACCAAAGGTGTGGGCTTGCATTTAATGAATACCCGTTTTTTTTTTTGTTGTTTTTTTTTTTCAGGTCAATTGGAAAAGAAAAGAAAAAAGTATCAGTTCTTTTTTGTAGGATCAGAAAGATCATTTTCTGCTGGTATATACCGGGGTTTAGTAGGTGGTGGCATTCTTTCTAAGCACCCTTCAGTCACATTGGTTTATATGTTCTTGTTGGTTTATAATATCTTTAGAGATATTTCTTCCCATTTTAGTTAGGCCATTTAAAGATTATTACAGTAATCATAAACTTCAAATGTAAATATCCTACAAAAAGGTTCAGTTTGCAGTGACAAAACTAAAGAAAATGTATTAGGCAAAGGCTTTAAATAAAAAATACTGTTCCATCCTAATTGTTGTACAATATAAAACTGGCATCTCCCTGTTGTCATTACTGTTAGATCTTGACTCCATTGTTAGTTCTGGCCAATCCCAAAAACTATACATAATAACTACAGGTTAAGCATATAAAACCCAAATTTATGGCCACTAAACTTTTTGGTATCTCATACTTCCACTTCATGCAGGATAAGAATGATTATATCCTTTGTTGATCCTGACATTCATGGTCAAGAAAGTCTTTCCTGGTCCAAAAACTCATATGTCTAGTCATCTTTGAGAGAATCATCTTTATTAGAACAAAAAGATGTAGACTGTTGTATATGAATGCTTTTTTCACATTTCACATTTTTTTATGAATTGTCCCATACAAAAACTGAGACTGAGGTATTCCATCTTTGTTGCTTTCATTGCTAAATGTTTTCTTTTTTAATTCCCATTGCCTCGATGTACACACATACAAAACTATGCTTGTAAGTGCGTGCTCATACATTGTGTGTGTGTGTGTGTGTGTGTGTCTGCGTGTGGTTTAAGTTGCATTACAGGCTGTACACGCATCCCTTTGTCACCAAACCGATCCTGCTGGACACTGCTGGTGCATTCTGGGATTCAGGAGGAGTGTTCAGCGGAGTGCATGGCATAAGGCCCTGGGGGGAGGTTGGCTGCCTAATTGATATTGTTCAGGGTTACCTGCCCCAGCTGTCAGGGCAGCTGAGATCACAGGGCTGATGGGACCTGTCTCGTTTAAACCCTGTGATGATGTGCCGTCCTTGATGTTCGCCTTGTGCCCACATGTAAAGCGACCATTATTCATATCTCCTCACGATTCCTCCCTCTATCTTTGTTACAATGCCTGAGGCTAGAGAGCTACTGCTCAGTTGATCTTCTCTTCTCGTTTTTTTTATTTTTTTTATCATACATGCTGCTTTGCTCTCGCAATATGCTCTCCATCAGAGACCCTGAGCCAGGACTTTGCTGTAGTGATTACCTCCTCTGCAGTGATTAAACACTGTAGGTGGAATGCACATTGAAATGTCAAAAAAAAACACAAGATTGTGTTTTTTCCAGCATATATGACAAGCAGATGACTGAGAAAATACCTCCACCACAATACAGATGTCTTGTGTTCAGAGATGTCTGAACACAAAGAAATATTGTTGGCATTATTTTTGCGTAAATAATTTGGTATAGATGCAAAAGTGTGTTGTGCTGTTCATAGGTTTTTTCATTGCACAGGTGATCCTGAAAAAATAATTGAAATTAGGAATGAACCAGACCCATTTTATTATGATTTGGCCACGTACTGAATCCTTCACTAAAGAGTAAGGGTGCACTGTCTATATCATAGCTGACCTCCACAGCATTTACATTTAAAATTGGGAAATCATTTGGACAGATGGGCAAAAACCAAATAAAACCAATTAGCAAATAAAACAAAGCTGGCAAATGAAACCTACTGGGAGTTGTCAGAAGTTAAAAAAAACCCTCACAATTATCTGAGCAGTTAGATTCAGTAGGTATGCATCACGATCAGCAGATCTCAATTCTGTATAACCCATGATACATTCTGATACATGCTTTGCAGCTTCAAAGCAATACAGGAAGAATTTCCAAGTCCTGTGAGGGTTTTCCAATATATACTCATAGCTCTTTTTTTCACTTATCACAGTGTTTGCAAATTGTTATTTAAAATGCAGTAATTCCAAATAAAAACTGTTAATATTTACTATTTTATTTAATATTTGTTTCATATTTTTCATAAACAAGTATGTTTGATAGTGATGAATGTAAACTGTCTGAGTTTTCATTAAAACTGGTTTCAGCTCACAAAGTTATTTTGACAGAGACTGATCTTTGTCTCCCGGATATTTTGTAGTTTGTATATATATTACATGAATTTCATTTAGATGTGTATGCAGAATATGTCTTCCTTGCTTTCAATAATTATGAGGAATTTGGTTACTTAGAGGAAGCAGATATCTAATCAAATGCAGATATATTTTGGTCAATTGAGTAAATACCTAAAACATATGACATGTTTCAGATGTTTTCAATACTTAAACCTAATGCAAACACAAATGTATTCAGATGTGATCCAAAGCCTCATGAAATCATCATTGCTTATCATATCACTGTTACTAAGAGAAATACACCCAGCTAATATAAATTTTGGGTCATTTGCCCATAAAAAGGATATATAAATTAGAGAGATTGTTAGGCACAGCTGAATATTATCTTATTTCACCAATTATGTTTTCCTTAATGTTTATTAAAAACACTTAATGCAATCAGACTGTGGCGTCTGTTAAATTATTATCATATAGTCTTTCCAGGAAATTAGAGTTGCATCTGTATAAAATGTGCGTGAGTGGTTATTTGTAATTTGATTATACTCCAATTGTCTTTTTTATGTAGCAGTTTGGAGTGTTTCTTTCATATTTCTACAATGGACTTCTGAAAGACTTTATGTATACATATTTTTACATTTATTTATGTATTTTTTTGGTTTATCATTTACCAACATGGGTACTGCAAACTATTGGTACTGTAAACTATTCTGAAATACTATTCAGGAATTATAGTAAATGGTTTCCATCACCTTACACCCCACCCCACCCAACCCAACCCCCCATGACAAAACAGATCAGTGCAGCAGTTTCACTTCACAGAGCAATGACATCAGAGTGCTGCCTGGGAAGTCAACTGTTCTCTTTTACCTCATCGTCAGAGCTGGCAGCCGCCAGCTGTGACAGGCAGGCGACTGATCTCTGCATGAGCCAGCATGGATGCTCTGTACAACCTTCAATCAACCCCAAGGTTTGCCTGTGCCAAGAAACTCCACGCTGTGGGAGATTCATGGGAACCCGGAATATGGTCACTGCAAAGCGCATTATCGTTAGATTGCTCGCGACGATTAGGATTAGAAAGGCGAAGCGCGCAAGTGCCACTCGGTCACGTCGAACGCCGTGTTGTCATTTGTCTGAAACAACAGCACGGCCAACGGTTCCCATTCTTCCCACTGCGAGTTTAACAGCATTGTGTGCCTTTTTCAATGTCAAGGGCACTTCTCTTGCCACATGCTCACATACACACACACACGCACACACACACACACACACACCAGAAAAACCGACACCAGGAAAATCATTCAAAAATCACACTTCTTGCAATATTCCCCCGTATGCATTAGACTTTTCACTTTTACTTTCACATTTGCAGTTACTGCAACCACAACACATAAACCAACATATTTTCCTGCATTTCATTTAAATATTTTCATGGAATTTGGCTCGAACATTGTCTTGGAAAGTTATGACTCACACAGTTGTAAGACATGCTGGAGCGTGTACTTGCTAACCAGTATTTAATTGTAGTATGTAATTATTAAATCCCAGTTTCAATATTTTTTTCCTCTGGCTCCTTGTATTTATGTAGTTGAAATGCAAACCATCCATTCAGGATATGGCAGTGCAGGAATAGTTTACAGTGTAAAATCAAGTGTGCAGTAAGTCATACTGGCATGGATACAGCTAAGGGATCCTCAGAATCTCCCAGTAGACCATCATCAGCTCTTAGGAGCTTCTGCAAACCCCTTGAATCTTGTGCTGGTAGCCCTGGAGGCATTACGACTGCACTCACAGGTAATTAATTTCTCAAGCAATGCTCGTCTATAATTTATTTGGAGAGTGAAGCATAGGAATAAAGAGTGGGGCTTGCAGCAAGTTTTTCCAGAACCCACATTCGTAAAGTGATTTGCCAACATGGTTGTTTAAAATCTTTTTTAAAATCCTTTTTTCTTACATTATACATTGAATGCACACCTTGGGATATTAACTCATTGGATATTATAATATTAATTATAAGTATGGGTCAGGGAGCTGTGTGCAGATGATGGTGCGTGTCAATCTCATACTCTGGTGAATCAAGCTGTCCATAAGTGTAAATTGTGAGAGCACGTTTTTATTGAAGAGCTAGGGAACCAAAGTACGATATGTGCCCAGATTTCAAGCGTGTTGTCTGATGTACCAATTTAAAAAATAATCAGGGGGAATAAACTGAAATTTCTCAGAATAAAGAAGACAGAAAGAGTTAAAAGGTAGCCAAACAGACTGTGCAACTCTTTCCTGACAACAGAAGAAAGTAAATGAAGCCTCAAAGTCAACATTAACAACACGCACACACACACACACACACACACACACACACAAATACAAATAATTTGCTCTATTTCCATTCCAACATTATCATTCTTTTTTTTTGATAATTAATAAATAATGACACCAGTCCGACTTCATTTTGGAGTTAATTAGGTCGGGAAACTTTCCGAGTGAAAGGTACATCCAGGTCACATGGGGGCTCTCGGTCCCCCGTCCCCCTTTCATGAGCTGGAAGTTGAGCGGAGAACAGAGGATCAGAGGGCAGCAGAGCCAACAGGCCCGGCACGGGGGGGATAGGCTGTGGACAGAGATAACAAAACCAGGCGGGAGATTTAGAAAGCCACCAAATAAACTCTTCTGGGGAATACCAACCACGGGCCCTCACCAAAAAAGCTGCTCTGTTTGTTTGCGCTGGAACCACGCAGTAAATATTTAATTACAGTTTGGAGAACTGAACGCGCAGCTTTCCAACTTTGCGATGGTTTCTCTTTTTTTGCTTCATTGACACGCAATGCAATGGGAGGGGACTGGTATAGCTACCTTTAATAAGCGCCCGAACAAGTTGCTTTGATGAAATATTTATACAGATGTATGCATGGTCGCATATACACTCTGTATATGTGAATGCAGATGTATTGAAATGTATGCAAATTTAGCACTGAACTGAACTGAAGGAGATTCCCCTGCAAATTGATTAATTAGTTTCATACATTCTTTGATATGTAATTTTTTTTTTCTCAAAGGGTGCTCTTCTGCTTTGAATTTCAGGTATCAATTTAACTCCATTCAGAATAATATTAATTTAAAAACTGTACTGGAGTTTAGAACAATTTTCCTGTGTGTGTAAGATATTAACGTAAAGCATTTAAAGTCTCTGTCTAACAACACATTAACATGTTAATAAAAGTGTGTCTTCGTCCTCTTCGTCCTAAAATATGCTTTATAGAGACAGCATACTGCTCTCTTGTTTGTGTGTCATAACTATGGCCTCCTACAGAGTTCCCTCTGCTTTACTTTGTATGCGTTCTGTTGCCTTATTATCATTAAAACCTGAAAGTTAATCATGATGTAATAGAACACACAAACAATTCCTGGTCCTGCCTTTCTTTCCGCTGCGTTTCAGGCTTTGAAAATTTCCCAGCCACAGAATGACAGCACTTCAAACTTGAGATGAGAGCTTGAGACAGGGAGACACCTTTTACCAGTTTAGATTTAAAAAAAGAAGTCTAATTTCAAAGGAACCGCTTTTTAATTAGTTTCATCTTAGTAAATGCTCTGCCAGGTGCAGCAGGCGCCAGATATCGCTTCGACATCCGTTTCACGATTATCTGCGAATGTTTAGAAAGTGCTCCTTCTGCCGCCAAACGCACATATTGTTTACAACTGTTTTAAAATAGACTTGTCTGAAATGGGCAAGGTAAGCGGCTCTGCTCACGGCTCGCGTTCGTGGCTGATTTTCAGACAGAGATCAGGCCATCAGAGCTCCCATATGCCGGGCAGATTTTCAGCACTGTATAGAACACTGAAGCACAGGCAGCTTCAAAGTCTCCGGTCACATTTTATTTGAAGAGCCTATTTATACTGGGAGAAAGCAGTTAATAAAGGCATCACCACTCATTAACAACATTTTAGGTCGGTGGTAATTTCCAAACAGTATCAAGTAAATAATTTCACAGTTTATTGCTTCCTCACTATCAGTTTAACATCTCCTTTAAAGTTAAGACGTCTTTTAAGTAGCAGTTTAATTTTCTCTCTTCTAACATGATAAACAAGTTTAGCTTAATAATAAGAATGTGTTTAAACCAATAGCATTATGATCCATTGCTTAAATGTGGTTTGCTCTAATCTCTTCATTTTATTATGACCTGAATCACACCTGTATTTTCTTTTTATTTCTGTTGACAATTTATAATTTAGTTTATGTTTAAGAATGTATCTTTTTAGCTGGTAAAGTACTCCATGTTGCTTATTTTAAGTTGTGGAGTAAGCTCCAGTGTGTGATACATTGGCTGTTTTTATTTTGCATTCACCCAGAATATGAAGGCATCTGCCAGATAAATGGTCACAGGCAGAGAGCACATGATGACACACCATTTCCCAGAATCATTGACGGGTCTAACTGGACCTTTTCTTCTGAGAACGGGGACCTTCACAGTTCTGAGTGGAGTGTGACCACAGGTCACATTCTGTTTGCGCACATAACCTCCACAGTTCCCTGTAGAAACAAGGGTGTTCCCTCAAGCAACCTTGAATGACTAGGGCATTCCACACACTTTGCAACCTCCATGTGTCCATTAATATTTATAGTGGCTGCCTTTTAAACATTTTTTTTTTTTGAAAATTCAAATTTGCGACAAGGCTAGAATTACGTAAAGCCAATGTGCCTGATAGTAAACGGGCACACTGGTAGTGTGTGCCCACTGTCTGGGCTGGTGGGGGTAGAGGGGAGTGTGGGATGGAAGTTTGGGGGAGAGTGTAGTGCAGAGAGATGATGGGGGGAGAATGTCTTCCATCCCTAGGGCACAGGGTGTGAGGCCATATGCTCATCTCCATGTAAACTCACAAAGAAACAGACCCTCTCTGCTCTAGGGGGAGGGGTGGAGATCTTTTGCTGCATCAAACAGATTTATCTTACTGTGGTTACCCATGCACATGCACACAATGATCATTGCAGGTGTGGGGCAATGTTCAGCTTCTGCCTAAAAAATAAAGTAGTAATTATGAAATTCAGTACCAGGAATTAACCTTAGTTATAGAATCATGGAGGAATGGTATCTTCTAATTCCTATAGAATTATATCACAGCAAGGTAAGAATGGCTTCATATCATTATAAACAACAGCTGTGTAACTCACAATGTGGAGATGTGATTTAGAATTATTGGAGCGATATTCATTCTACACTGAAATTAAACATATTTTTCAATTCAACGTGTCAGGGCAAGAAAGAGTCATGGACAATGCAGGGGACCAGAATCAGCAAACCAGCTTATTCGTTCTGCTGGCATGCTGGCTTCATCGTAGGGCATGCATAACCATGCAGGCAACAATAGAAAAAGCAATAAGACAAGCAGTAATCCTGCTCCCTGTGGAAAATGTGTGTGGGAACTGCAATAGATTCCACTGAAATATATTATATTAAATTATTATAGTATGATCCTGTGTAGGTGATATGTTGATATTTCATTCAGGGCTTTCTTTTTTGCATAATTCAAAGTGGAGTATATTTAATTTATGGTTTCACTCTGCATTATGTTTGAATCCCAGGATAAATCCACTCTTTCAAGCAGATGAATAGCAACATAACAAATCACAAATTTTCGTCGAGACACTCAGCTTAAGTCACCTTTGTTTGCATAGTGCATCAATATTCAAGCGACTGTTCAAAAGGTCTAATGCTTCAAGCTCACTGTGCACAAATAATCGATTCCCTGCTACAAATCATTGTTTGCAGTTCCATTCTAGAACACATATTCACAACAAACACATAACATTCTCATGATGTTGCCATAATGCAACAAGAATGTTCTCGTGCTGCTACAGCAATATGAAAGTAATATCACGAGCGCATTGTGTGATAGCTGGAGCCAGGCACTCGGAAGAAACCAGCGCCAGACCACTGATCTTTCTTACCACACATACAGGGGCCACACTTTGGGGAGCTACTGAAGCCGCCGTGAGGCCTACCCCATTTGAGAGGGGTGGCGGAGCGGCAGGGTTGGATTAATATCGGATTCACATACTGTGCCACAGTCCGTGGTTTGAATCACCAGTGTTAACGTGATTTTAATTACATAACTGACAATCCTTAAGGAAGACATCCTCAGAGGTGAATTTCACCTCAAAAACTCCCAATCACAACATGTGTGGGTGGCAAAGAGCATATGTTAATTCGAAAGCAAACCTCATTTGCGAACCCTCAGAAAAACACAGGGTACAGTGCAGCTGAGAGCACAGATATGGCAAACTGTCTTTTATTATCAGTTTCCAGTATTATTATGTATAAACATTGAAACAATCAGTGTGGTAGATTTTGGGATTCAAAAAATTGAGCTAAACAGGCATGAATCCGCAATGACTTAGTTTGCCCTCTAGTGGTAAAACATCTTAATTACTGTTTACTGTGAAGGGAGCCATTCAACCAGTAAGTGTGTGAGTAAGGGAGGGATACAACCATTTCTAGGACTGCTCCCTCCAGTTGAAGCCAAAAGCAGTGACATGACAAGCGAGTTCTCTAACGGTGTATTTGTTTGTTTGTTTGCTGTTTGTTTCCCTGTTAATAGGAGCAACATGGTTCATGAGGGGAATGCTTTCACCATGTACAGGGGTAGGTGTGAATTATGTAAACGTTCTGACAGATACTTGGACTGGATTTGGTAAAAGAGTGTTTGTTCTCCGACTGTGCAGCAAAAATCCAGACAAAACGGAGCGCTACCTTGAGGCATGAGCTTATCTTCTTTGCCGCCTTTTTAAAAAGGGGATTAACATAAGCACCTCTGCCTTTGTATTCTCTCTCGGAATAATTTTATCTGCAGCGCTCTTGGCTATAATCTGCGTTTATCAGGTAACCAAATATCCTTTGCGCAGATAAAATGTGCCTTTGGGGATTCCCTCAATTTCTCAGGTTATATTTAGAAACGCTGTGCTTCTTCGGTGAAAGGGAAAGAAGCAGACTACACAGAGGTAGGGAGAAACTCAAGTGTAGAGCAATTGATAAACTCTGCCGCAGGAGTTAAAAGGTCACTCTCTCGTATTTCTTAATCCAACAGATGCCCTTTTGTGCGGCAATGTACATACAGACAGCAACATCCTTTTACAGCGCTGGATGTTCCACTGAAGCAATTCAGGTTCAGTAACATGCCCACAGGTACAGCAGTGGTGTTCCACCCACGATTTGAACCTGCAACCTCCTGGGTCACAAGCTGCTTAACCAGCCCTGCACACATGCTTTGATCTGAATTTGTCAGGGTCAACAAAGGCATGCTCTTTATATCCTGTTCTCCAACATCTTATACATGATTGCTTGTGCTCCGACAATACATTCTGTCTGTTGTGGTAAGAACCAAATGAAAATACATGCTACACTTTAGCATGGGGAATATGTATTGCCTTCTTTTTTGCCATCGCCAGCCCGTCCAATCCAATGTTAATCCTGCCCTCTTTAGTCCAGTTCCCATAACTGCATTTTTTTATGTTGCTGAGAGCACATTTTAGCACTCAACTACCTCTCCCTCTTGGTTTCTCCCTTTTGCCCCCTGGAAATTGCCCATTAAAAGCATTTTTTGGCAGCCAAAGCTGACAGGAAACAGTGCAGGAAATGATATAATGGTTCCAGAACTGAAGCAATTCTCCCATGCCCAGCTGCTCCGTGTATGACCCCATAGTTGACTGGGAACTGTGAGGTGGCATGTTTGGCCTCTTTTTTTTTATTTAGAGATTTAAATATCTGAGATTTCTTGCTTTTTTGGCGGGGGGGGGGGGTTGCTTCCTGTACGGTGCCTTCTCGAAAAGGGTTCCCTAGAGCACGGCTTAAAAATAGAACTCCAGGAAGTCCTTTCTACCATTTTGAAAGAAAGTTAAAGGGCTTTAAATAGTAATAACAAAAGCTTGGAAGGATTTTAGAACCCCTTTCATTTTTTCTCACTCACTTGCTTTTTTATGAGGCATAGAATTGTTGAAGTGTTGTTTTACTCTTTAATTTTATAATTTCATTGTTAATTTTATACACTCTTTGAAATGTAATTAGTACAGTATAATCTGTTTAACTATATTATACAAATATTTGCCTGTACACCTTGCATGTATCCATGGATACACCTTACTTTAGATTGTTTGTATCTTCTAGAAATTTTTAAGATTATTAAGTATTATTTTTAAGTATTAATAAAATACATAAAATACAGAAAATGTATTGTGATGATACATAAAGACACAAAAATACTAAAGATACCATTATGTAGAGAACAATTCAGATTGCTTACCTATGTAGATTAATACTTTATTTATATTCATATCTTTATGAAATAATAAAAGGAATCAGCTTTTGTAAAGGTACACACAGAGGCAACAAAGGAATCTGTGATTCCAACACTGCCATTTTCTTTATTGTGAAACTATCTGGATGAATTCAGCATGCATGTATACCACAAGATATGCATGAATGCTCTGTGACACCAAAGTAATTGTGCTATATTAAAAATCAAAAGTGATAAGGAAATTACCCAGATCTGCATGTTTCTCTTCCTCCATCACATCCATTCTGATAGTCGCCATGGTCTGCTTCTCTTTCAGAGATCTCACATCAAGTCTGTCTTTAGATCCCATAGTGCGCATAGTGTCTTAATCTTCAAAGTATATTTTTTGTATAGTTTAATCATATTTTTTGGGGGTTTTTTAGTTTATTTTATTTTGAAATATTTTAAAATATTTCAGTCTAAATAGGTGTGATGCATTTTAAAATGTCACTCAACTAATAAAATATTATATTCAATTAAACATATTGTTTGTGTTTCATTTACAAAATGAGTGTGAAATACACAGAGTGTGAATTCTTGTTTTCTAATTTGCTAATAATGCTCTATCACCAAAAAATGAATGAAAACCGAGTCACCTCCCTCAGATAATGTGGATTAAGCAAAATTAATAAATGTAGCGAAAACTGGTACTTTTTCCTGCAGGTGCAGTCACGTGAGTGTCCCAGTCCATCAACACTGCCTCGCATGAACTGTTAGACTCTGGCAAATACATGTGTGATGAGGAAGGGAACTGTGAAGCCCCCTTTCCCTGTTCACTTATGAAAGAGCCTTCCCTCCAGCAAGGGAAAAATATCTGCAGCATGTCAATGTCAGTTTTTTTTTTCTGTTGTTTTTATTCTTCTTCTCACTTTTATTGTCTTTGTAGTATTAATATTATTGTTATTGCTATTACTTTTTGTTGTTCCTGTTTATTACAGTAATAAATGGGATCAAAATGAGATTTTAGTTAACTTTATTTCAGTTCAGGCTGGATATTGTACCACCACTTTTTCTTCCCATTTGTAGCGGTAGTGATTTAAGATTGCTGACTTGTTGGTGTAGGTTATGATTTAAGGCCGATTGGAAGATGGAATAATGCAGGGCGGCAGTGGGTTCACTGCTCTGTTCCCTCTGGATGAGCCAGGCACAAACGAGGCGCTCAACAGCGCAATCCACTCTCACAAATGAGGGCTACAGAAGGGATGAAGGCATTGTAAACGCAATGTGGCCAAAGCGCAACTCCACTGAAAAGAGAGCCCTTGTGATGCTGTTGACACTTGCTCTGTGGGGGGGTTGTGAGGATAACGCAGCGCAAAGGAAAGCGTTGCGATTTTTATTAATGACTGCAAGACAGTGTGCAAAACATCAAAGGTCCGTAGAAAAAGATTAATGGCCCCCGCATGCAACTGTTTAATTACCTCTGGCTAATTAGATTCTTGACCAAATTTTTAATATCTGCATTCCTTCCAAAGCCTAATTGAGATTCCACCGTATTTATCAATCCTCCAAAAAGCCCTTGGTGAGCTGCCTTTGTGCACTCCTTTTCACCCTCTCTGCTCTCAGCCTCCTTTTACAGACAATCATTGAATAAACAGGCCGCACAAAAAGCAGAGCTTTCCAAATGATAGCGCGAGAATGCTTATTTTGACTGCAGCGGGCCCATCTTCCCAATCCCCTGTTTATAATGAAGTGCTCACGCTAACAAACAGCAGTTGGGCTGTAAACTCTCCCGGTCGCGAGTTCGAGCCATATCGGGATCCAGTTCAGAACCACCCCGTGTGTTTTTTCTCAAAACCACCCTCGCTCTGTTTCCCTGGGTCTTTCTTAGGTGATGTCAGATAAGTCTTGCCTGTTTACCTTGGAGTACGCTCAGCTGAGGCAAAACAACACTGCTTAAGCTCTGCTAGCGTGCTAACAGCTTTCATTCTCTGCCTTTAAATGCCCTGTTTTTACTTTAAAAGCTATTTACTGTTGCAGTATTTCCAGGATAATACAACAGTCGGAAAACAAATCCACATTTAGTGGCATGAGTGATCACATGATAATTAAAGGGTGTTGCTTTTGCTCTTTTTTTTCTAGCACTGATCTGGATGTCTGGATATTGTAAAGATCTGTAAAATCTGCACAGTATTGATTAAAAGGCCTCTGTTCTCCACAGATACAGTATGTTTGAGTTGATCTAATGATGCCTGGAAATTGCCAAGAGGCACGCTGGTGATTGAATGCCTTATGCAGCGCCATCTGGTGCATCTGTGACATTATTGCAGAATTCACACATTTTCTCTTAAAGGCCCACTCCAACCCTGGTCCTGGAGGACCAGTGTCTTAAGCCTTTTGATCCAGCCAGGCGTCTGACTCAAGTAATCTTTGTCTTTGTTGAACACATTAGATGTTCTAAAAGCCTTTCACTTCCAGAGCTGACAGTGAATAGTCACTCATCTATATTAAATCCATGGGGCTTCACATTTTGCCTGACATTATGCCAGTACTAGCAGACACATTCAGCCATATGAAGGACTTCTTCTTCCTTATTAATCTTCCTTATTCTCATATTCATTTCTTTGCACCTGAAACTTTCTTAATTGTGGACCAAATAATTGTGAACATTCTGAATGACCTTTCTTGTGTAATATGAAACAGCTAATGTTCTGAAATGTCTCATCCTCTTTTTTACATCTTTGGAAAATATTTTTTTGAAAATGAGCTCTTCTATATTTACTTCCCTTTCTGAATGGAACTGCAAAAGACAAGATACATCAGTCAAAGAGATTACAGTTCATGAGGTTCAGAAATAATTATAACATTTCAAACTGTCAAAATACACCATCAAACATGCAAAATAGAAATACAAATTGATGGGTTATCACAGGGTTAGCATTCTGAAAAAAAAAAACATGTTTTCCAATGACAGCTACACATTGCCAAAATCTCATCAGGCTACTATCACCAAAATAGCAGACATCTGCTGTTGCATTTACATCCTGTTGCCTCCAGTAAAAACCTTAAAGCAAATCTTGCTTCTCCACTGCTACACACAGTGCAAGAGCATTAGTCTTTGGTCTCGATGAAAATAAAATTTAACTATTCAATTTAACAATATATAATATGTAATAAGCAGGAAAATCATGGATTATATTTTGTATTAAAAGTTCAAGTCATGACAGTGAGTATAAATGCTGTTGTATGTATCTAAAATTGTATGTATATTGTATGAAATGAAAACTAAATGCATAATTTGAGCAGGAAATGTATTGATCAGTTCTTGTAAATTATAATTGATTCACATTGTGTTGACTTAGGAATTCAGCTGGTGATTGGTGACTAGTGATGAATTAGTCACTCGTTTTTAACTGCTTGGGTGTCTTTCCTCTGAATCATGATTTGAATGCAGCCTTGCCTGGCCAGTAGAGCTACCAGTCTCAGTGCTGTCTCACGCTCAGTTAGTCCCCATTGGTGGGCTTAATCTGGATCATTGATAGAGAAGATCATGGACAGCTGTCTGAACCAGAGTGAGGTTGGGTGGAATAGTGCTAGGATCTATGCCCCGATGGGCTGCTAGAAGCCTCCTCAAGACACTTAATCTGTTCGGTCTAGAAAGGAGGAGAGTTAGGGGACATTTGATTGATGTTTTTAAAAATTTCTTGACAGATAAGGCCAATACATACTTCCTTTATGAAACACAGTTGCAAATTACTTGTATGCCCATTGGTGCTTCTCAGTGGTCATGAACCAGATGCAAGTGATGAATCCCACATAAGTAGTAAATACTGCACAAAAAAGCATCTGATAGGATGCTGTGTGTGTTGTGATTTTTATGCTTTAGACATTCTCTTGTGGGATTTTGAAAGTTTCTTTACATTGAGTGAATGAAACGCAAAGTCTGCTTGAGGCCTCGTGTTTCCCTTCTAATAGGACTGTTATGAAACTTCCATTTGTTTCCATTTTCAGACTCATATCTTATTTCCCACTATTCCCACTTTGGGCTGGGTGATCTGTCGATGTAGTGCCTGATACAAGGGGCAGGAAGCTGTCTGCCTGCTCTTTGACACCCCCCCTCCCTCCACCGCCCTAAGACTAAATAACTCCTACAAAACTCCATTGTGGCATTAAAAACAAAAAGTAGAACAGTCACCTAGCAGCAGTGTCTGTGTGGAAGTGCTGACTGTTCTTTCTAGTACAGTGGGATGGCCCTTTGTCCAGTATTATGTTCCTTAGACCTGAGGTCAACTTTCTAATCTTTTTTTAGAAACTGTAAAATAATCATATTTGATTACTGTTTGACAACTGATACTTCATAGAATCATTTGATGTATTAAATTAAATGATATGAACTGCAACATGAGGGTGATATTTGATATAGCAAGTATATATATATATGTATATATATATATATATAGCAAGTATATCCTATAATAGTGTATTGAGGAGCTGTCTTATCAATTTAGCAGCAGTTCACTTAAGTTGCCCAGTCTTATATATAATAAATATATAATATAATATATAATATAATAAATGCATGAGCTGTCCATTGTCAGTGCTGCTTATTGTCTTTCTTTAGGGCAAAATGTTTTTCTTTTATTTTTAAAAATATGGATCTTACAGAAATACGCAGATTGGAACATGAGTCACACTGCTAAAACACATTGATTTTATCAGAATAAATGAGATCTTTACCCTTTTTCAAGTTACACGGCTTCATCCTGATTACATTTCATGGAGTAAGGATAAATTTTGAATCCTTGATGCAAAACGGAGACAGGCTTTTCCTGTCAAAATGGATCAATAAATTGCATCATGTGGCTCCAAAAGTCTGACTTCCACATCCAAGTTCAGCTGGGTCCAAAAGAGAAACTCCCCTCAAATTCTAGTATTTGACCTTGACCAGCTTTTACCAACCATGCACAAGACCACAACGTGCATTGCCTTTTTCTACAGCCAGTCTGTAGTCTGTAAGGTGTTGATTTTCCCTGCATTCCGAGGGTTTGAGTCGATGCTGCGGAGGATCTTTTCGGTTGATGTTCCTGTTATCGTTGGCTTTGCCTGTAGGGCATGGAGAAGCACAGCACTCCTTTCCCGTGACCATGAAAGTACTATGCAGTCATCCGTGGACCAAACACTGGGAACGAAATGAAATCACATGAATACACTATGTAGTCATTGGAGGGCACAACCCTGGAAAGTCCCATTTCAGCAACAAAACCCCACTTGTTGTTTTTTTTTTATCATTTTTATTTATATTTTTCAGGATTTGGCGAGGGACAGACCTGGGAAAAATATGTACAACTTGCTATTCTTTTTTATCTTATGACTATGTTGTTCACCTTATCTCACCCTCTGTTTTAAATACACTCGCAGTGGTCTGAGAGATGACTTCAGCATCTTCACCCATGCCTGGTATTCAGTTAGAAAGTTAAACCACACAGAGTGCAAAATGCAAGACTCCTGCAGGCAGGAAAGCTGATCTGAATAATGAACCACGTGCTCCCTGAATTGAACGAGGTTTGTCAATTGTCATTTGTCATTAGCTGATGTGTTGATCTATTATTTTCTGCAAATCTCATCCACGTCATATATGTCTTATTACGCTCATAACTGAATCAAAAGTGTCAGTATGCAGGTGCAAATTTCTTTCAGCAGGATTTTTCACTTTCAAGCTCTATGTTGCCTCATTCAGCTCAGCTTCAAGTGTCCACTCCCATGGTGTGTCACTCCATATGAGTCTGCATGTAAATATATAGTACTTTGAATAAAATAGGTCACACCCAGTCTTATGTGGTCCCCTGCTGCTACAATACTGTATCCATTTGTATTAACAGTACAATGGCAAAAGAGGAGTCCTCATGGTTTTTTTTTTTATCAGAAATGGTGATTCTTTTCCTGTCTCATTGTGCTTCGGGTTAATGGACGATGTTTGGCTCTCTCTCAGACTAAACACAGTGCAATCTGCAAGACACACCTGCTCTTTATCTGATGCTGAGCCCACGCTAGCAATGAGAACCAAATAAAACTCTCCCTGACCACTTCCTCCCTACACACATGTATTCACGTTCACATTTTATTTTTCAAAAGCCAGTGACCGAGCGTGATTACAGCACACTAGCAAAAAAGAAAAAGGAGATTGACACATTTATTAATGAAGAAGCAATGGATAAATAGCATATGGTTCTTTTACAGACCTTATAATCCAAATACTCTGTGAATTCGGTGAATAATTCAAGTTCAGGGCACTCATTTCACGACCAGAGAGAAAGATGGGGGGAGCTGGTTTGAAAGCAGCAAGCAGTAAATTAACAGAAACAGATGCCAGGATGTCTGGCTACTGTTTACTCTGAGGAGTCTTGCATTCTTTATGTTTTGAAATCATTCTATTGTAACCCTCCTCAAGTTTGCTTTAGTTTTGCTTGGCAACAGCCTCCTTATTTCCAAGGTCTACAACCCTGTTTAAACCTTTGGAAAATAATGCATTGTTCCCCCTCCCTATAACAGATTAACCTTTTTACCTTATTTCCATGTAAGGGTAAGGTCAGCATTGGCCTTATTCAGATGTGTAGTAGATCCTTTAACTACCAGAGCAATCTAAATTTAGGTTCAGGATGTCTTTTTGTAATTTATTATTTTTTATTGAACAAAAGCAGTCAGGTCTACTGGGTGCTGGAATGACAATATATGGGTTAGACAAGGGACATGCTCAAGCCCAGAACTCATCAAAAATGAGCTCATCCTCTCATCTTTCACTGAATTATTCTGAATGGAATCACGGTGCTTACTGACGAGATAAGACTATTTCAAATATTAACCCATGGACTATCACATTCACATGGCGTACTGGGATATGACAACCATTTATTTAATAGAACATTAGATTTAGAGTTATTGTATTGCTAAATTCAGTGCAATGCCAAACATGTGTAATGTATAGGGTTTTTAATTCTGTATTTATCCAAAAGAACATCATTCAAGAAGAGTCTTTGATGATTTCTTTGTGGAAAAATTTATCAAATCAAATAGAAATAAAATATGAAACTAACATTTTATAGCATGGCATTAGTGGATTTCCAAGAAAAACTCTACATAATAATGTATAGCTAACTCTTTGTCAACTCTTAATCAAAAGAATATAGCTATGTTGGTCTTTAATAATATTAGCTCTGTAGCACACACACTGGAAGTGAATTCTTCCTCTTTAGCTGTCTGACTTTTGAGTCTCCCAATTTCTTTTCATCCTCCTGCCTTTTTACTCACCTTTTTTGGAGGTCTGCTTCAATAGCTGTGTTTCATAGCTTTTGTAGCTGCCACCATACTTTCACTGCTGCAAGCTGGCATGGGTGGAGATTGAAATGGCTTGTTTTGTAGTATCTGATCTTTGTCATATTTCCATTTAAGGAAATTCTCAATACAGAATATGTATTAGGCATTGATAATGTTATGTCGTGTGATATTATGTGTGTCTGAAAAAGGGCCACCAGACCCTGATATGCTAATGTTAACAAATGAAAGATATGCTTTTGCATTCTCTGAGAAGCAGGGCAGGGCCCTCCTTGTTGTTCTGATGCTATAGTACTGAGGAAAACCAGTAGAAATACATGTCATTTTATGGTGTAAGGTGATTGGTGTAAGGCAAACATGCCGTCCATGACATTGTAAGGCATCTCGCATCTCACCCTAGATAATAAGCCACTGTCACTGTGCACTGTCACCATTCATTATCTGTGTAATTGTTCTTTGAGCAAAGTAGCTTAAGTGATTTGGCATAAACCATGGTGATGCTCAGAATATACTCTCACAACAGTAATATATTGAAAGTATACTTTATATTATATTTTAGCTCAATAAATATATTTAAAACATGCACATTATTGTCATTGCGATATAGACATTTAATAATAATAATAATAATAATACATTTTGGGCTGCACAACATATTTCTCAATTACAATATTTTTCATTTGTTACATTTGTTTTTACATTTGTTAAGATTGCTTAAAATATTGTTTAGTTATTAAATTAATTCACCCTCACATACATAAAAACCAGCTTGACCATGGAAATCACAACATATGCATATGTAATTCATATGAGTATAAATATATTCATGTACCAATAATATTGCAGAAAATGTTCTGAATACAGTATTGACTGAAGAATAGTCCAGAGACTTTTACATTTCAGATGCATTCAGAAAACAAAAATATTTTTTGTTTTCTTTCCCAGTAGCACTGAAGCGTATGAAGAGCTACAAAGCCATCTCCCATGGGGTGATGTGGGAAACAACACCTGTCCAAGCAGAGGAGACATCTAAATAACATTCTTTTGGAGGTTTTTTCTTCCACTGTTACCCAGGCTCGCCTGCTGTGTTCTACATTGCCTTCACTGTTGTTGTCTTCGCCAGAGTGTCAACATTTCACTCTCATTAAGCAATACGACCACAAGGAACTACGCAGGGCCCTATTTCTGGGTTATTAATGTAGCTCGGGTGTGTTTGCTTCAGAGACGCAGTTCATATGTAAAGAGCAAATCCACACAACACTGTTGTCAGTGAGTGTTATGTGATTAAAAAATGACAGCCTCATTCACTTTCTGTTCTAGCCAAATTCAAGCTCATTACGGGGAGAGGAATTCAGTCCAAGTGAGATATCATCACTCTAAATGGCTGAAAGCATCTCATTAATGAAACAACTGACCGCCATGTCCAAGCAAGCAAAGTCATCCATAAACACCAAGAGCTTAAACCGCCATGGCACCAAAGAACATCGCCAAATCCCTTCAACTTTGAAAATGTCCTCCATCGTATTCACAGTCAAGAGGAGAGGGGTCGTCCCCTCTCTTGAGATGACACCACTGTCACTCTCGGCATGTCTGTTTTTCACTGCCATACCCTGTTTCCCCTGCCAGTACCGCCGGGGACCGGAGTGAGAACACAGGGTCACCGGAGAAGCGTCCTCGCTCAACATTCTCTGCTCCAGCCAGAGCTTTCTGATGACAGAACAAGAATGTTTAAATGCCCTGGTGGCTTCAGCAACTGACACTGGACTGTCATTGCCGCTAAATGTGTGTGTGTGCACGTGTGTGTGTATATAATGTATACGTTCTTAGTGTGAATGGAACCTCGGATTGCCAGACACTGAAGAACTGAAAACTGTTTTTCGGGCAAAAGAAAAAAAGAGAAAGACGGAAGGCCTGGTTGTGGATCGAACCGGTAAATATACTATCAACCAAGGGAACAAAACAGTCAGTAGGAGGAAAGCAGATAACCCACCCCCCATACTCTCTCTCTCACGTACATATCCCCAATCACACCCAGCCCCCATGTTAAGAGAACCACTGCCAGAGTTCATTTCCTACTGTAGGCTGCAAAGACCTTCATGGTACCACAGAGCAGGGACAAAATCTTGTGACCATAAGGCAAACAAAGGCACAGCAAATAACAACAGGATAAATGATGAAGAAAATCAAAAAAAATGTAAGACATTGAATGTCTTAACGAAGGCCACAGCCAGAAGTCAAAATGTATTCATGAGGGCATCAGACATTCAAATGCCCTTGGTGGGTTGGGGAGGGGGTTTGCTGTAGTTTGTTCCTGAATGAAGGACGACCGGTCCTCGGTGTAAAGTGAATGCCTGGCTTCCAGCAGGCCCTCGTGTGCCAAGTCCAAGCCCGGCTGGTAATTCTACCTTCCCTGTCGTTCAGGCCCATCTCCTCGCTAATCTTCTTGGTGCAACGGAGGAGCTTAGCAGCTTTGCTACTGTATCCCCCTCCCACATGTCATTATCACAATGCACTGTCTTACTGACTCTGCGGCTATGTTTATCAGCTCTTCACGGAAAGTTAACGAAGCTCCTATCAACGTTCAGAAAGCCTTCATCCTGATACCCATCCCTTTAAAAAAATTCCGTTCGTTCAGTTTTGAATAGATGTGCGCGCTTGATGTAATTCAACGCCATGTGCAGAGGTGCAGATGTCTGTTGGAATCTAATCAAACAGATGACCAATAGTATTAGTATCATGACGTATTTTACAACATCATTTATGAATTCACCATATATTTGACCAAACAAAAATGTTATTTTTCATATATACTGTGGGAGCAATGCTTTATGCTTTACAATTAGAGCATAAGACAGATTTTTAGCCACTGAGTTGTTATTAATGTTATTCATTTTGTCCAAAACAACATATATTAAACATACGGTTATTTTTTCGGTCAGAATGCATTAGTTAAATGTTCACATTAAAGGTGGAGAGCACCAAATGGGTGTGTTAAGACAGCATGAATTACGCTGTTAAATATAGAGTGTGGGCCTTTAAATATACTATATAGTATCACTACACAGATGGTCTCATTTGGGTTGTAATTCTTTGTTCACCCCAGGATAGGTCTAAGCCAGACATCTTGCATGTATGGAAGACCTACAATTCACATTATAAATTCCCTATAAGTTCTCCTTTATCTCTTTATGTAGAGACTGTTTTATTTTCTTATTGGAAAAGTTGCTTTCTGTTCTGACACTTTTGAAAAGCTCAATTGAAGGTGTGAGTACAATGACATTAAATACATAAATATCACAAAACAACCTCTTTGTGTTTGCTTTGTACAGTATCTTCCAACTATTCCTTTGAGAAGGGCACTGTACTAAATTTGACTGATCGAATGAGTGATTTCCTAAAAGTGTTATTGACAGAAGACGACCATGTACAAACTACAGTATTGCAGCACTCAGCATCGAAGGCAAGCGTGCAGCTATGCTTCAATTGCAACTCTTCCATTACACTGCGAGGGTGTAGTGTGCTTTGATGCACTTGGTGTGGACTTACTCCTTATGTCAGGCATAAAATGGAATTAGTAAGGACATTGCAAGCAGTTGCAAAAGTATACATGACGCTTACTTGTGCAGTTCACCCCAGGAGGGTGTTTCTTGTTATTAAAGCAACTGAGATAAATGCTATTCAGATAACATGTCTCGCACTTCCACAACAAAATGCTGAGTGACTACCATAGCTGTTTTGATGTATGTACAAATGAATAAAATATTATGCAAATTCATTAAGACATCGTCTTGGCACTTGGGCTACCAGGATTTCAGCATTTCTGAGCAGCCTGTTTTTAATATTTTGTGCTTCTTGATACCGTACATGAGTCAGTTGTTTGTGATTACACATTCTCACATTCTGTTAAGTATGAATGTGCAAACGTAGGTTATGAATTTACAAACATCATCTCAAAAACCCAGTCAAAAAGCATGCCTTATAAAAAAAAACAGTGAAGTTACAAATTCACGTGCTTTATGTCTCGTCGCATCAGAAGGAAATAAACAAAAACACTGCCTTGTTTTGTGTCACTGAGACTGATGCAGAATCGCATTGGGACATATTTAATAACTTGTACTTTTCTGTCCAAAAACACTTGCCGAACATGAAGTATTCAACACTATGAAACTGTACAAGAACGCGATGATAACTAAGCTGTCTTCTGGGATAGGTTCTTTCCTTGGTGTGGCTTGAGCTCCACAGTGGAAGTGGTACTCTCTCCGGAATGCTCCTGTCTATGTACACTCTGTTTACCCTCACGCTGAGTTTGCGATAAGTGTTTCCGACGACTCAAGCGGTGGAGCGCTCACACCCCGGGTCTTCATTACCCTGCTACCTGATGACAGAGTAGCGCAGTTGCAGGTCTTGGTTATTTATTAAATTTATTTTTCATGACTCTTCGTGGGTTACTGTTTTAATATTGCCGGTGAAACGCGATTATTACCCCCTTAATGCTGAAATTACAGCGGGTTTTCTCCTTAGCGCTAAATTTTTCCCGCGTTGCACCCCATGGTGCTAATATCTTTATCACCCCGTGAGTTTCTAGTCCTAAACCCTTTTCCCCTGCTGTTTGAAAAATATTTCTCATTTCCCTCCCCCATGGTGTAGAGAAATCCCCAAAGGCGAACCATTAGTGATCTTCCTGCCTCTGCCCAAACACTTATTACTATCTCCCGCACTCTGCGTGCTGCCTCATTGGCTTTTCGTAAATTATGCAAATGAGATGATGTTCGACATATAGTTTTCTTCCTGCAACTGCGCAAGTTCGCGCAGATTTTCCAAGAAGCCATTAAAGAGACTGAAACTGTCAGTAAGATTTATGCGGCCCCAGCATATTGGATTGAAAAGGTTTTGTTCATAATTTGTGCGCTCTCTGTCAGGTTTAGTGATGTCATGTGTTTGCCTTTTGGGGACTGCATAACTTATTGTGAGTATCTGAAGTTGCTCACAATCATGGAACTTCACAAAGACATACTTCTTTGTGACTGATCACTTGTTTAGACAAAACATAAGTAATATCTGAAACATATTCAGATACTATATAAGGAAAGATTTGCATGGTTGGTGTCACCAGCACTGCCATTTAAAAGTGTTAAAAGTGAGTTCATTAAGTACAATGATACCATTCAGATGTTTGCTGTTAATGCTTTTAACTCTCACTGCGTGATATCACATTACAGTCTTAATCTGAAAAGATATTTAAACATTTAAAAAGTTTTGATTTCCTCTGAAAACACATCAGAAGAAGTGCCCCCTCCCCAAACATCCACAAACAGACACACACACACACACAAACTCACTTTATAGTTGGTCCTGAATTTTTAACTTAACTTGAATTCAGCAGTTCCCAAAACAAAGGGGAAAAGTTGTATGAGTAACATAAAAGTCCTTCATTTTGATACTCAGCATTGGGTACAAGTGCACTGCTGTCAAACTGAATCTGGGCCATTTTTAAAATCACATCACAATCTTATCCCACAGCTCCCAGGAAGTTCATCTTTTATGGGAAACACTGTAAGGAAATATTTAATTTGCCTTTTCTGGTCTTTTGTACTACAGCACACATAGGCACAGTGGGTAGTGCATTTTAACAGGTAGAAGGTAAATCCACAGAGACACTGCCAGCTGAAACAGAAGTCCTCTGGGGCTTATGCAGTGTCTCTTCACATTTGACTTTTAATTGAATTCTGAACCATTTCCTTTTTCACTACCATTGCTTTCCTGACAACACTTTACCCCCCAGCACTTCTTAATTAAACAATAATTACAGCTGTGGATGATGACGCTTTGTATTTTTTTATTTATTTATTAGTTGTTTTTTTTTTTTTTTGCTTGAGGTAACAACCAAAATGCTTGTAACACTCCATATCAACATTAATATACACCTGTCATTAAGTAAAGATTTACCACTGACTAGGTAACAAGATGTGCTTTGGGAAGTAACTGAAAAAAACAAGTAACATTGACAAATCAAGTCAAGGGAACGTGTGTTTTATGAAGCCACTACACGCCCCCCCCCCCCCCCCCCCCCCCCGCCCCCAACACACACACACACACACACACACACACACACACACATTGTAATGATTTTTCATTTACTTTAACATGCCTGGATGAAGAAAAACAGGCCATTTCAATGAATAAGATTAGAGCCTGTGAGTGAAAAACAAATGACAAATCCCTCTTAACCCCTCCATCAAACATCACCCTCACCGTTGTTGTTAAACACAACTTTTGCAGATCTGCTTCCTGCAAAGTGCCATTTAAGCACACCCGGGCAGGAAGGCAGAGATGTAGGGGGAATTACAGGTTGCCAGTGCGCCTCTCGCTAGTGATGGGGGAGGGCGGAGGTGGATCATTTCGCTCGGAGGGCCACCTGCAGTGTGTTGTGACAGCCTGTCATTACACCTCTGAGAGACGCTCCGAGCTGTAGGTTCTGGCGAGATGCAAATGGACACAAATGGGCTCTGACTGCGGAGAAAGTTAATAACGCCTTTTTTACCCTCTCTTTCTCACTGCGTGTGCGTCTGTGCCTGTGTGTGTGTGCGTGTGTGAACACACATATATCTTTCTCTGAGTTTGCTTTAAGGTGGAAAGATTTCCCAGAGTTTTTCTCTACAGACATGAAAGCCTTCCCTGTGGAATTGGCAACCCATGCAACAATGGCCGTATTATAACTACTTCTATTAATAGGTGGGGGCACTGCACCCTTAAGGAAGTTACTTCACCTGAACTGCTGTGGTAAATGACTACCTATATAAAAACCATAAGATGTAAACTAAGCTGTACATGTAAACTGTGATGTAAACTTAACTGTATAAATCACCCTGGATAAAAAACATTATCCACTTCAAAGAAAATGTTTCCTAATGAACAACAGATTGCACAATAAATGGGAATGGTCCAATGGCTGAATAAATCAAATAAGAAAATGGGAAGCACTCACTTGATGATGTTTCGACTTTTGATCAGATCGCGCTGGAAATTGCACTGTGTTAGCTTCCAGAACGTTTGTAGTGAGAGTTGAGTGCGTTTTGCCTTTATCTCCATGTGTTCTACCTAATAATCGAGTAGCCTGCCCTACATGACATTTTTATAAGGATATGATTTCACAAAACTACGGCTAAATATTACACCCTTACGTGCATACATCTTTTGAGAGGAAATCAAGTTGCCTTGCAAGATAAGAAGAGAAAGGTGAGCTCTGTGCAGGCAGTTCGGCGCTGAAGAGCTAAACATCTGAGGAAATCCTACCTCTCTGGAAGGGCTTCAGAAGGTACCATGACCCAATTACAATATGCAAGCAATTATCTCATTTTGTTTTAAAATCAAACAAACATACCCGCACAGATACATTTATCCCACATTTGTTTGCATTTTTAGGTATCACATTTCATTATTTTGGAACATGATTCTTTATTAAAAGTGAAACATGCTCAGGTAATTACATGCAATTATGTACAAAATCATCATTAATTAAGACGATTGTACGCTTGCCAAAACTGGCCAGGTGCAGGGGAAACAGCTCTTTTTCTCAAATACTACAGGCTAATTTCTCTCATTCGTAAAGGTATGTGAACCTCCAAATTATGCCAATTATGTCCATTAATATTTCTCATCATAAATATAAGATATGGTTGATATAAGAATTCCTATATATAATCAAAGGAATGAAATCAAAGACAACACCTGCATTTTCGTAGCCACCATGTTGCGTGTTCATTTAATTTGACTATGAAGTGTCAATTCCCAAGCATTGTGATAAGCAGAGAGGCCACCTCCTCCCCAGCTGTGTTAATAAGTACAGCACAATTCTGGACGTAGTGAGACGGATGAGATAATGGTGTGACTTCCTTTAATATCACACCCGGTTGGGGGGTTGGGGGGGGATACCAAGCAACATGTCCCAAAAAAACAATATGCATGTGTTTCCTCAACTTGTTAATCACAGGTCCATTTCACCCTCCTACCATACGGCACATGCGTCTAGGTACAACCAATATGTCTGTCCTCAGTTTCAGCTGCTGGGATCCTGACAGTACTGGCAAACTCACTGTTACCTTTTGCAGACAAGGTTTACTTTCCATTGGGAAGCAGCAGCATAGGAAAAAATGGTTGTTCCAAAAGGCAACATCCCAGTGGCTATTAAATCAGGGTGACGATGACCTGGGCCTGTAAGACTGTAACTGTAAGATCTTAAATTTCACATGCATCATTTTTTGTAAAAGATGCTGAGGGTTGTTCTCTGAAAAATTATCAATTGCTCAATGTACAATTAATATTTAACACATATTTCCATATGTATATCAACTGGAGCTTGAAATTAATTTGATGTTTTATGGATAAGGTCAATGAGCGTTTCAAATTGAACCCCATGTAAAGTGTTTTAATTAATTGGACATGCCATGTCTTCAAAAACACAGTGACTTATAAATGCCTTGTAAGTGTAGTCACATTCCACTCCTACGTTACACAGACCCACCCTAACTTGTCCCTTTTTTTCACAGAAATATTAAAGTCCAAGTAGACAAAAGCATGTGGCATTCATTTTGGGGGTATTTACTTGTGACTATTTAATCTATGAATTTACAGCTCTCCTTTCACCAGCATGTCCTATTTATTTAACTTTTTTTTCCTAGGCAGACAATTCAAGTTCAGTTTTCGGTGTTTGTTTATCCAGCAAACCTCTATTTCATTCTGCATGGAGAAACTTGTGATACAATTAATGCTTCTTGGGAAAAGGGGAGAAGATGCTCGGTTGCTGTTTGTTTGCCTTTCATAAATAGTCCCCCGGGGGACAAATATCAAGAATAGATTTATTTAACAGTGGTTGCGTAAAGTTTAAAGCCCAGTTACTCTCTCCTAAAAGCAAACAAATCCTTCTGTTAATTGACTAATAGCACGGATATTCACCCCGGTAACAAGGAATGCATAAACTGGGGTCAGGTGTCAGTGCAGAACAGATTTGCAACATAACAATTAACACCCAAATTTAAGTGATTTACGCTTCTTGGAAAAAAGAATAAAACTTTATTTGGCAAAAGTAAATAAAGCCCATAAAATCTTCTTGTTGAATCTGATTTATTCCTTAACTATTTAGGGTGATAACCAGCTGCAGACATGAAAACTGCAGTTTCACAGGAATAAAGTGTACAAACACTACACTTTTGTACTCTGAATAAATCCACCTTAAACCATGCAGATCTCACCCACATTAGAGAATAAAATCTCTATCATTTTAATAACCCCTTTTATGTTGGTCTTACGCCCATTTTCTTTATCTGGAAGGCTGTAGCCGAAGGAAGCCAGCTTTTTATTGCCATTTTGTCAGCTAAATGAATAATTTTATTGTTTCGGTAATGTCTGCTTTTATTCTGAGGGTCAGATTTTATTTAAATCTTAGTCCATTAGGAGCCGGGAAACACTCAGCTTTTTGATAAACAGAAACAGCAGGGGAAGGCTTACTCCGAGAGGAAATGTTCCCGCTTTCTGTTTCAGTCTTTGGAGTTAATGTGAGCCGAGCGACAGGTACATACAGCCCTCCTTCTGTTTACCCACAGGGATTTGTAATGAACAATGTGCTCACGTTAGGAGTGAAAGCCCCTGACGATGATACTGAGCAGAGGAGAGGGATAGAGAGCATAGTCATCATCCCTCCCTGCAACCTCCAAAGAAAGCAGCTACTCTTAATCATTGGGAATAAAGCTTCTGTTTTTTCTGTTTTTTTTTCATCTTCTCTCTTCTATCTTGTGTATTGTGTATGTTTGGAATTGCTCAGGTTAGAAACTTTATGTTTCGGCACAGATTCCTCTAGGTTTTTATACCACCGATAAAGTTCTGAAAAATACTCTTAGTGTTTCCCTGGACTTCTTTTTTTACATGTTTCATTTGATGAACACTGTGTTCTATATGAAGTCAGTATTTCACTATTTTCTGAGAGCTGTAGCAGAGAGTAAAACCACAGAACAAACTCAGAACAATCAGAAGAATCAGAAGTGCCCATGTAAATTGTCCACCGGATGTCTTCTACAGCGATTCCAGTTAAGTATGTTGCTCAAGGGTAGAACACCAGTGCCCCACCTGGGAAATGAACCAGCAATCCTTTAGACCCAGGCTTCATCTCAGGGTCAGCGGGTCATGTCTGCACTCGGAGATGTTATTTGCCGCTTTTCCTCTTTCAAAGGGCCGGGCATCCACTGTGGTCTGTCTAATGCGTAAGCAGTCCTCAGGCTGACCACAGAGTCAAATATTTGTGGGCAGACTCTACACTGAAAAGGACTGGTTGGTCAGTAAAGTTTATTGCGTGTATACACCCTATCTGACTGGCTTGGGTACCCACAGCTTTCTAACTTACACTCTTAGCATGTGACATTTAATGCGTTGAGAAAGAATTATAATTACAAAGATTCTGAATCACAGGGACAATTTAACACCAATGTCACAAAACGTAATGAGGCTGAAGTAGTATCATAGTTCCTGAATATATCACAAAAAGTAATGTAGTTTATTAAACTATATTTTACAGAGCACGAATCCCACACAATACTAGCTGCAAAGAAGTCTGCGTGAAAAACAGAAGTATTTTGGACAATTCTGTTGGGGTCTTCAGAGAGGTAAATCAGGAATTACAAATTAGTAATGCATTCAGATATTTAGCTTCATTGATTAAGATAAATGAGTGGTTCAGTGGGGCCTCGAACAAGTAATTGAACAGCTAATTAAGTCTGAGACAGCAGCACCAAATTATTACAGAAATATTTTGAATAAACATCTTTATCTTTATTAATTGCTTTTTATTATTTTATTAGCCAAGACACACCTCCAACAGCAGATTAAATGTAGAGATGTCAAATAAATATCAGCATTCAGTTAATAGCTAAATCAAACCTAATTAATTGAGAACTCAGCTTGAATGGCAACCAGTATACACAGTGGACCAGGTCTGAAGAACACTGCTGTGCAATATAAAACTACAGTCGCAATAAAGTGGAAGCCATATCCTCATTAGCACAGCAGACGATACCTTATCTCGTATTTGGTTTTGGAATATTTCTGTGTAAGTGTCATTTCCTCTGTCGCTGAAGCGCGAATCTACCCTCATAAACAGCAGACCGTTAACTTGCAGTGTGTCTAGCGTTAAACCACGCAGTACTCCACCCACTTTGTGACCTTGTCCTTGACAAGCTGAAGAGATGCCACAATGAGGCTCATGTCACAACAAAAGACTGAAAATAGGATTTAAAATGGCTGGGCCAGCATCCCGACTTTCTCGCTCCATGATAAAAGTGCCACATAATCTGTAAATGCCATTTTATTTTTGATGTTAGGTTTGAATAATAATAAAACAGAACTCAAAACAGCTCTTCTTAATCAAATAAATTGATTTGTGCTTTCATCTCCTGCTTAATGTCACACAGCGCTTTAAAAGACAAAACAACACCCCAGCAGTTTTTAAACTATTTTGGTTGCGTACAGTAACTATTCATCCCGGCCCACGCTAGTGGTCACCTAAGGATTAAGAGCTGCGCTTGTAAGCCCCTGTTTTTACCATTTCTATTCTTTGACTGAGAGCCCCAATTCGCCGGAGACGCGGCATTAGCGTAGCGAGCAAATGAAAAACAGATTATCCTTGGATATGAACTCCCATGTTCTTAGGCCGCTGGACAGCTGTACCGAAATGAACAATAAGCGACTGACTTGGGGTCTGTGGCTGGTGTCAGCTGCTCCGGCAGATTGCGGGGGAAAAGAGAAACAAGATCCAGTGACTTCACAGGGTCATTATGACACCACGTGGGGCGTGTGGAAAAAGAATGGAGATAATCCGTGGCCCAGCAGACCAGAGGCTCATAAGTGCCATGTTTTCTATATGGGGAAAGATTTACCACCCATGGCTCCATTCGGTGAAATATGCCACCCGTTTAAAAAAAAAAAAAGAAAGATGTTAATCCAATCCCTGCCAAGGCTGTGTTTAGCATGAAATGAGTGAGGACAACAATGTGCATCAGAATGTTCTGGAATGCTTCTCCACAGGGACTTGGCTTTTTATGCTTTCCAGGTCCATTTGGCATTTTGGTTTGGTTTTTTTTTTTTGTTTGTTTGTTCATTTTTTCCACTCTGTGTATAAGGTATTTTAACAGGTGTGATATGCATCTGGACTGTGTGCTCTTTTTGTTGAAAGGAAAAGGAGTCAACGGATTTGGATGGAGATCAAAATGAAATGAAATAAATTAAGGAAGCTGGGAAGCTGTGTGTAGATGTCCCTCTTGGACGGCGGGTCTCACTCGGGACGGTCCCATAAAACGATTTCCTCTGGACGCTTCCGATGGATGGCGCCCGACGCGGGAGGCTTTAGTGATGCCCCAGCTTTGCTGAGGGTCTGTAGTGTGAGTTCCCCCGGATTTGGCCAGCGGACGAAGCCTATCTCTACCCTCGCAGAAGGCCCATGGGACTTCATGGATGCCTGCCCATCCTGGTGCTATCTTCTTCTCTTGCTCCGCTCGCTTAGTTCATTTCCTGGGCTTCAGTCAGCTGCCGATACACAAAAAGTCAGCGTTAAGACGTCTTCGATTCCCATGTTCCGTTGATATTAGACAGCTTCTGCTTTTTAAATCCAGTTAAAACACTTCTCCCAATTTGGACAAAAAAAAAATGTGATTGCGAAAAAAATGGTGTCAGTGATTATCATATTTGTGATGAGACCTTTTATAAATGCAACAATTGTTTTCCACATGATAAAAAGTCAGATCCGTGTTAAGTTAAATCTGCAACATAAAAATAAATACATACCAGAGGACATTCACCTTAGTTCTTTCATGAATGCTCTACTTGTAGTGAAGAAGACATCATTTACTTCCTGACTTTCTTGTTTTGAATGTACATCTAGTCTGTAAGTACCCTTATAATATGGTTTTGTCTGGCATGGTACCAAGCTGAACAAAGCAGAGTGCATTTTTGAATGAAAAGGTAAGATTGCAATTTCTTGGCTCATTAATGCCAAGTTGGCCTTCCCATCACAAAATTAAATGTGGCAGATTACACATATGCAACATCTGCAAAAACAACTGATCCAATTTTACATTCCAGAAAATCTGTTTGTTTTTTTTTTATTTATTTATTTATTTTTCCAAAACCTGCTTTCATCTAGGGTTTTTTCCGACAGTGAAACACCTGCATGGTTCAGGAAATCATAACCATGATCTTTCTGCATTGACCAATACTACAGATTTGACTGCTTGAAGGTTGTGGGTTATATAGAAGTGGCTGAAGTTAATTCACATGAGTGCATGCTAACCATTGTCTGTATTTTTGCCTCCTCAGTGGTGTTTAGCTGAAGATATTCAGGCTTCTCTGTGGTCGAGTGTCCATCTAGCATGTTATTTTTCTATTCAATGCATTTCCTTTTTTTAAGAACTTCAGTTGACGTTTTATGGTCAAGTGTATAAACAGCCAGGCATTCTGTGGATCTGTGGTCATGTCTCCAATCTACAACAAGGTCAATTGGGGGGCGGGGGAGAACAAGCAGAATAAGTGGAGCTCGGGCATTGTGATTACTTTGGTCAATCCCTTCACTAGTCCCTGCTGCAGATCTATTGGTAACACAAAGGTAGAGAGTTCTCCTGAAAAAAGCACTGAGTCAATGAGCCAGGAACACTACTTCCCCAAAAAATGACCCCCTAGTGTATCAGGTCAATGCCTCTAATACACAAAGTTGAACCTTTGCACTGAATCAACCAGTCATCAATAATCCTACTGCACAGTGCACTGTGGCTCCAGAATTCATCAGACAAGGCTGATGACTCCCAGACTGGCCAGTCACATGTTCTCCACAGATCTTCCGCCTAAATGATTATATTGTCCTGGCCTTCTAATTGGAATTAATCAAGTTATTCAAGCATAAATTTGTATCTTAAAGTGGATCATTATTTGCTCATTAACAGTATTGCATAAAAAATTGTCAAATTATTTGTGTCTATTAAGATAAACTGTTCAGTTAATTGCCATTAAGATATAAACATAAATAATGGCTAAACAACAATCAGATGTTTTAAGGGCATTTTTTATCAACAAAAGAGCTCATTTCATCAGCGCTGTATCAGTTTATAATCAGTATGGGGTGAAGACTACAACATAACGGCTTTATATATCAGGGAAATGTTTCCTAGCAAAAACCTGGGCTTGTTTTGTGATATGTGAGAAATTTCCATACGTAAGTGATAATTTTATTCCTGGTTCCTAAGCCTCTAGAGTGTCAGTCTGTTGCCACACATAGCATGGTTTTGCAGAGGTTATAAACGCTTTACTTAAAACGCTGATGCTCAGAGGCAGTAATAAAAAAGCATAATAAGTATAAGTTTTAAGTTTTTTTAAGTTATTAAAAGGTGTGACAAGACAAGTGTTATGATAGCTTTTAATTTCATATCCTGGTAGCTGTGTTCAGCAGGCTGGACCTGGTCCTGGAGTCCCACCTCCACCCTTGCTCCCTGTAACATACTTAATAATATGTTTCTGAAGGATTTGGGTGACTTGGAAATTACCGATCAGTCAGTGATTAGTCACCAGTTTAAAAAAAGAAAAAAATGTGATTGACATCTCAATGATATTCAGATGATGTGGTACGAATGTCAGAATTTCTTCTCCAAGCACTCAGTAACGTATAGACTAGGCTGGGTAAATAATGGCACAATAGAAACATTTTGAAGACTTGTAAGTGTGTGTGGTGTGGTACCAAAAGGAAGAGAGAAATCTTTTCCTTTGGTTGAGACTTGAGGAAGCAGTCTGAGAAAGGGTAGTGTCCCTCGCTTTCTGAGTGGTTGATTTTTACCATAAGGGTCACAGCTTCAGTGGAGTGCCTGTTCACTTCCTGTTTGTGTTTAATTCAGAACTCTGTTGTCATCTGTGTCACAGTTGAAGTGTCTGTGTGCTCGCTCCTTCCTTGGAGAAATTGCTCAACTCCGAGATTTCAAAAACGCAATTAGCCGCAGGATGAACTGCCATCAAAGCAAGTTTCTTCATGCAAAAATCAAAAAGAAGAAGAAAAAAAAAACAAGTCCATATAATTATAACTGAATGGTATTTTTTCACGTTTGGCCTTTTGGATTTTGTGGATGAGACTTCTTACAGTTTGAATATTGATTTTAAAAAAAAAATTCACACAAGAAAGACCCGTAACTGCATAGCAAGGGTCATGATCTGCATGCTTGGCCTGATGTTTTAGGCTTTTGTCCAAAGCCACTTGGAAAGGTATGCAGTTTAACCATGACAATAAACAGATGTTTCTCTCTCATATCTTATACTCTTTTACCCCTGCCTACTCTTTTCAAAGTAGAGTCAAAAGAAGAATTCACAAAGAGCAATTACTTTAGGCAAATCAGAGGAAAGAACATACTTCAGGAATAAAATTCTGATGAACACGTGAAACCTGTAAGTTTGCCCATCCAAAACATAGATTATTGTATGTATCTGTCCTGGCATTACCTTGATCAAATATGCCTCACCAGGACCCTAATCAGTTGGTTTTTTTTGTTTTTTTTTTGTTATTTGCACCTAATCCTTGATACAGTTTGGCTAAACACAGTGCCTCACCTGCTCTCTCCACTCTGATCCAGGAAGAGAGAATGCTTTCTTAGTCACAGCTGACAGATTTGCTATTACCTGGTCTTTATCAGTCGAGTCAACATCTACATCCTCTCAGACCAACAGATCTGGAGCTGCATGCTCTGGCAGTGGCAAAGGGCGGGAGGGAGAGCGGTTGGCCCTCCCCCGTTAGGCAAAGCCAAAAAGCAGGATAAAGCGGGACCTGTAAGTAAAACATTTCACTTCTAACTAAATAAGTGTAACACACCCCGTGTGGTACCCACTGAAAGATTTCAGTACTTTGTTTTAGACAACTGGAAAACGAGACAGTCGGCTCACATTGATCACTCCTGTCAATGCCAAGACAGGGAGTTCCGTGCCTGAACGAGCATCCTTTCTTTTGTGAATTGTGGGGAGGGGCTTAGATGTTTCACTGTGATGGGTGTAACTGGGGACCTCCAAGCTGACCCTACCTTTGGGCATCAGTGCCAAACCATTGTCTGTAAGGCAACCAACTGGTGATAAATGACTGCTGGCACAGACACTGCACAAAGCTCACAGTGGTGTTCCATGCTGGGAAGGAAGTGAAGACATCGTTACACAAGATCTTAAGGAAAAACATTAGATGAAGTCTTTATTTATACGTTCATATTTATTTATATTTTAGCGAATCCTTCCATTGTTTCTTCAAGTGTGCACAATTTCATCAGGCAACTAAGGAGGTTTAAAATGAACAGCATTTACTGAAACATTCCCTGATTTATTGTTTCTTTTGATTGCATTTGCTTCAAAGCTTCACTTACACGTGTTTGTCAGCTGGCCCACCCTCCTATTTTAGATCGTTAAAGTCCCGGTGCGTGAAAATCCCTTATCATCTGGGCAGCCACGGTGCTTTACCTCAGGAAAAATGAAAATTATCCAAATTAACACCTGGAAAACACAAGATTCTGTACCATTCTAAAATAGCTCACACCCCCAGAGACAAAACAGTGCCAGTAATAACAGAAATAGTAAATATTAATGTATTCCCTTTGATGTCTGCTTCTCAGACGGAATTCTTCCCATTAACAGTTTTTAACTGAAACATCAAAATTGCGCATCTAAGGAACAGGCCTTTCGTATGTATCTGTCATGGAAAGAAGTTTTTGAAAAAGCAGAAGGCCCAATTAGATATTTTTCCAGTAGGCTGAACTCCTACATGTTCAAAGACGAACTGGCAGAATGTGAAGACACAATTACGTAGCTCCCTCTAGTGGTCATTTTGAGTACAACTAGGAGACAAGAATTTTTTCATTTAAGTCAACATTGAACCTATTATTTAAAAGCACCAGCTGATATCAAATATTACGCTCAAAAATACATCACAATTGTTTTTTAAAAAATGAGGGTATAGGTCGATGGACATTGTTACATGGGTACAGAAAAAGAACAATTGTACCTAATTTGGCTTGTGACTATAAATAAAAAATAGACATTGTAAAATAACACTGTTCGCATACTTTTAGTTAACTAATTTAAATAAAGATTAAAGCTCTGTCAATGAAACTTTCAGTGAGGAAAAAGACAGAGTTTATCTTTGATAAAAGCTTTTTGAGCACAGAAAAGAGTCATCATGACCACTAAACTGTCTGAAGGAGTGGTCAAAATCAAACGTCCTCATCACTTTTTGAAATAAGCTTTATGATCAGGTTTTGGAATTTGTTGTTATTTTAATTGTTATGTTATTTGTGCAGTTAGGAATTCAGCAGAAGGGAGCAGTAAGGAGAAGATTGATTAGTGAAATGTGCTCACAAATACAATTGGTGGAATAGTTAAAATCCAAGATTTTTAATGTAGGTTTTTCAACCCACTCATCAAAGCATACTGTTCTATGGTAAGATTATATTTATCTCTCTCAAGTCTGTCATGTTATCTCAAAAAATCTCATTAAAAGAAGAACAACTGCTTTGGTGTTCTGGTCACGTTCACTGTGTGTTTGAACCGTTCCTGACAATGTCTTGATGGGGTCAGACCTCAAAAACATCACCACAGTCATTACTGAAATGCTCCGATAACTATTATGAACTCTGTACTCACCAAGTCATAGGCTAAAGAAGTTTGAAAATGTTTCCTGCAAATGAAAGTGTAATTATCGCATTATGTGTGCAGTCATCACTATATATGAAAACAGTTTTTAAACAAAACGTGGCTGTGAACCATAAAATCATTTTGCCATACAACGGTGATGTAGCAAAAGGAAAAAAAGGACTGAGAAGCAGATGAGCATGCTCGTCTCTAAGCGGAGATCAAAGATATTGTCACTGACATGTGAAGAAGAGGGATGACCTCATTTGCTTCAGCAGTGAGTAATATTAAGTTATTCATATTTTAAATCCTATCAACCAAATGTAATCGGTTCATCTTAAAGGGCTTAATTTGCACTGTGAAACAGCGCACCTTTACTTGGAGTACCATGAGCAATAAGGTGTAATTAATCAGGTGATTAATAAGGTTTGGAAAACTCACTACAACAACAAATTCTGTAACTTTTCCAATGGTGAAAACAGCGATTCTCTAATTTGTAAAAATTTATCAAAAATGTATCAGCACAATGACATTAACAGTAATAATAATTTTAATGTTTTCAAAGGAAGGCTTCTGAAGTTGCATTCCTGTTTTATGAAGTCAAAAATATTACTGCCATAAATGGGACCATAACCCAAATAAAGAAGTCAGCCACTGTACCCCTGAACCATAAATCTTACACTGAGTTGACATTCTGACAGCAGCATAACAGGATTGTTGCGAAAGAGCTCAAGCATTTCTTATCAGGCAGTGCTTTGATGTCACTGTAACTCATTCTAGCATTAGTATGAGGACAGAGCCATAGAGATAAACAGTGATGTTCCTGTAGAACTAATAGCTGACTGATACTGGGGGCATTGAGTGTAAACTCCTGGCACTTTGGTACTCCATTCCTCTTTGAGTAACATATTTCAGCAAGTGTTACATTGTTTTGTTTTCATTTGTACTCAATATTTTTTTCTTTATCTGCGTGACAGCCAAACATGTGTTGATATGTAATATGATGAAAGAATGTCAATGATGAAAACAATGAAATAATAATTATGAAATATTTATGAAAATGAAAAAGTAATAGGTGCTTAAATTTCTTGACTCAAAGTTAAGGACAAAGAGCAGCTCAAAACAAAATAACAGAGCCGAATATTTGGTAAGATAGAAGTAATTTATTGAGTCGGTTTCAGTTGTGACACGGGATTGTAGCAGTGTGTTACATTGGCTTACTCTTTGTACTGTGGTACATGTGGTATTATTATATGCACTTTGGTGCCTTTGCTTTGTAAGTCACTCTGGATAGGTAGTCTACCAGATAAATTAAAATAAATACAATGTAATTTATGCAGCTATTTTACTGAAGTTATTCAGGCCAAGTACCTTGCTCAAGGGCATAGTGGCAACCTGCAACCTTCTGATTAAAGACTGTACCCCTTTGCTGCCTCGCCCCATTGCAGACACACTGTATGGGGCACACCGAGACCAGCATGCCACACAGTCAGCATGTACGCCTGTGTGAACGTTCTCCCAACGCCTTGACCTTTTGAATCTCTATCAGCCGCGGGGTATCCACCCATGCTCCGTGACTAAGATGTTCCACAATTACAAACACTTATGCTACAATACCCAGCAATGTCTTCCTGAAAAAGGAGCAAATTGAATTCATTTTTTTTTTCATCCCAGTCAAAGAAATCAACTTCCCATAATTGCCTCAAGAAGAATGTGCCAGCTGTATCATTTTTGTTGGCCATTTTGACTAATGATATTGTAATAAGATGCCGAGCAATAGACTTCAAATGGAAAATATAATTACGTGCATTAGCTTGTCTGAGCATTTATGAGATCACAAATCCATCAGTTTTTCAGAGCTCATCTCAAAATCCATACATCACTGTCAGTATTGCTTTGATGGGGGGAAAATGTGTTCATTTGTTCGCTTACTTTAAAAGATGTGGTTCAGATTCATTTAGCCTACAACAGACAAGAGTGGTTATGACAGCATCATTATAAGATACAGAGGTTTCAGACAGTGCACTCTGTCTAAGCAACTTCATTAAAAAATATTACTGTAGTTTGGTCACTACGGGCAATGTGGAACACATGACTGAAAAGCTGTATTTCATTACTGCCTAACCCACAACAACAAAAACACCAACAGTAATAATTTACAATTATTTTCTGATGCAGTTATTAGGATGAGGTACTGTGTATATTCTTTCATTTTACAAAATACAATTACAATTGAGATAAATTAAACAAGACCATATGCCCTCTGTGTATTCTGTCATTTTCAGAGCAAATATATTAAGTGGTATTCTGTTTTACATTGGTGTACTTACATGGCGATTGTTACATAACGTCTCGGTAAAAATGTATACTTAATGAAAAATAATTGTGCTTGTGCACCACTATAACTCCCAAATGAGGTTTTATTGCACAAAACATAAAAAACAGCATCACCACCATTTAGCATAGGTCTTCATCTGGTGAGGTAATGCCTTAAACCATATATGTGCACGGTGTACATACAGTACAGTGTGCCCGCATATGGTGACATCAACTAAACACACATGCATTTATTTGCAAATTAACAAAAGCAAGGAGAAAAGGAACCAATATATAAAGGAGAGTCAGTCACACTCAGCTACGCACAGTGTCAGTCTACGCACAGCTATAAAATATAGGGGACACAATGGCATCAATGGGGACATGACTGTATGAAAGGGAAAATAGTGGTTTGAAGCTTGAGAAGCTATTACAGAGCCATATACTTTGGTTGTGACTCTATTTTGAAACATTGAATATTGTATATTATGCTGTATTTTGAAACAAAAAATGGTATATTTTATCCCACAGCTGAGAGGAACTCCGTTAATCTCACAGCAAGGACAGAACGCACATAAAACTGCCTGCAAAAGTCCTGTGAGATATTTGGACGTCGTTAACCCACAGTACAGCACATCTCTGAAACTCCCCCACCCCACTCTTTTGGCAATGACAGAGTCCCCAGAAACACACACTTCCTGTCACAGTCTCATGGTAAATTTACCGCACCGTTAGCTGGCTGTAAATTTCACACGCTCCTCATTCAGTGGAGACAAAGTGCTCTCCAGTGTGTGTTATAAATTCACCTTGTATTACAGCAAATATGATTAGGATTTCCACCAACAGATGATTTACTGTGGTGAAAGTAACCCACATTTATACGACTACATCAGAGCCACACCTGGATTTTACATAGAAGGAAAAAATACAGCTGTAAGAATGTTTACAGCTTTGTTTTTTTTTTTTAAGAGAAAAAAAGTTCAAGCTTCCTGTTTTCATCATTGATACCTACTGTACACGCCTTTCTGTCACCTGTTAAAATTTACAGTTGATCAAATTTTAGGGTAGACATTCAGTGACAACATTTGAAAACTTGACATTCCAATTTTGTCAACCTTAGAGGTTTTTCTTTGTAAATTCTTGTTTGGGTTGGTTGGTTATAAGAAAAGAGACAAGAAATACAATACATTATATGCAATTGCTCTTAAGTAACCATTGAAGAACCCATAGCATTGTACAGCGTTACACTCTCCATTATAGTTATTTTTCCTGGCGTCTGAAACTCTTAATGTACATTAAACACTGCAAAGGACTAATGTATTTCAGTGGAATTGAGTTAGAAGGCACTTACAGAGAAATATACTGCAATATATTTCTGTAACAACATGTAAAATGTCACACAAATGACATCATTAGTACAGGAGATGGGGTCTATTTGTCTGACAAGCTCTTTTGCTGTCTATAGGCCTCAGAATGAAATAAACCATGCAGGTCATCAATGTTCATCATGAATATCAAGTCAGCTGCAGTGCTGTCCCATGACTTGTGGTTCCTGCTGCAATCCACCCATAAGCGTACTTTGAAAAAATTTAGCACGAGCAAAATGCATTAAAGCTTCACTATTACAGTTGAACATATTTTGTAAATTAATATCCTATACTTGTTTTCCCTACGGGAAAATGTGGATTTATTTTTGTCTTGCCTTTGTCTTTGTATTTTTGTCACCTGGTCAGAGAATCTATGCTCGACACATGGACATACACAAGCACAGGCATGCGCGCACAAGCCAAAGAGGACAGAACATGCCGCATATATAAGTACACTGCTCCCTCTATTGGTCGTAGAAATAAAATCCAATTTCTTGCATTTTGATACTTTTTCTTTCACGGCAAAGAACATTTTAAAGCAGTATAGCATCAGAATAAAATCAAATGTCACTGCCAACTCCAATAAAAGCCATTAAAGGAAATAACTCCATGAAAACTGAGGATAACAGTTACCTTCAGCCCTTTGTTTTCAACCCATTTTCTGTGCTGTTGATTTCCATCCCTGGGTGTGTGCCTCTGTTTTATATAACAGCTGGAACATATGATCCTGTTAATAGACGGCTGCCTACAATCTTGTGACTCATGGTGTTTACCCATGGGGTCCATATCTATGGCAGTGTCCAGTCTTTATCGGATCATATTTTGCCATAAAGCAGGACATGGATTGATTTTCACTTACAAGAAAATGCTTTTTTCTTATCTGACGTGTCTAAAAATACAAACACACTGAACCTTTTTTTTCTAGTTCAATATCACAGCAAAAGCGCAATTGTTTTGATGGTTCAATGAAGCTGCGTTCCCCAGGCAATTTCTACCTCGCCTTTCCTTCCAAGGACTCTTTTTAAAAGATAATAACCGTCAAAATCATATCAAAATTCATGGACCAGTTTTTGGACAACCTCAAACTCGAAGAGGGCACAGTAAAGAACACTCAGATAAAAAGCCAAGACTGGATAGAATGAAGGGAATGAGAAAACAAGCCCACAAATGAGGAGAGGGGGTGGGAGAAGAAGAGGCAACTGATAGCTTTGTTCCAGTATTACTGTGTCACTGAACCAAGTTCATCTGAATTCATGATTCTTTACTTCTCTGTAAAAGCAAGAGTCAGTGTATGTCTCTATAAAAGCGAGAGTCGGTGTATTTATGCCAGAGGCCTGCGGCAGATAGAGCGCCAACTTGATCCAAGCAGAGAGTTTATCCCTCCACAGCAAAAGACCCACAGATAAGGAAATAAACACAATAAACTGTGATCCCAGCGCTATTCTTCTCCATGACCAAGAGCTAAAGCGAAGAGAGATGGCACTGTGTACTGGAGACAGCAAACACGAGCGCCAGATCTAGGCTCATTGCACCCAATATCTCTTTACGTCAAAGGCATGCCACCAAGTGATTGAGGTCATACATAATGTTTTCAAATAAATTTAATCCCCCCCCCGCCCCCGGACTAACACGCGGCCCAGAAGCATGTCATTCTATTACACGCCTGTTATGAAATAGATTGAATAAATGCTACATGGGGAGGAAATAGATAATTATCTAACAGCCTAAGCTTTGGCTCTGATGGCTGTTTAGATGGAAGTTAACCATTAACTGCTTTTTCCATGTCAGCAAGTAGTCATTTTTTGGCAGCTTGTCTTGCATGATTTATGAAAGACCAAAGACCGGTAAAAGGCTAATTGTTCGAATTGATTTGCTTAAGCAACTAAGCAAGAGATAACAGAATTACATCTGCACCTCTGGCACTGATTCAAAAGCGATGGGCCCAGGCTGCCAGCTGCTTCAAGACGGTGTCCTTGCCAGAAATTAAAAGCTGCAAACATTAATTAATGCACTTTTTTGTTCCGATATTAATTTGTACCAAAAAAATGTAAGACCGGAGAGTAAAAAAACTGCTGAAATCATAATCCAGTAAATTTTATAGTAGATGGGTTTGATGCAACATTCTTTTGACCAAAATTGCTTATAAGGGTCCAAAAATATAGCTTTAATGTGACCCAGAGGTTAAGTTTGACACCATCATTAATCTCAATGATAACGCTGCCATCGCTGTTAGAATGATTAAGTGATGACACATCACTGATACCCAGCACATTCAGCATTCTCCACAATCTGCCTTTTTTGAGTCAAATCATGAAGGCTTGCCATGAAAGGAAAAAAGAACAGCAAATCACTAGGAAATGAGAAAACTGCAGGAAAGGTTGTGCTATCTGAGGCTGTGATGTACATGTATCAGCCACTCTTATTTCCAAAACAAAGGCAACAGGGCTACATTTGTTCCTTTTCGTGTGGTGTTCTATCTTTGCTTTCAACAAGCAATATTCGCCTCATGCTAATGTACAGTACATGTCCAGGGACGAGGGAGAAACTCTGACACTGCGGCCACTGACTTTACAGTCTACAACTGTCGCCTCCCTCTTGAACTGTGGATGTCTGGGTACTAGTGGGTTGTGGTATGAGGAGTATTAAACTTCTCCAATTTGTGATGCTTGCTGCTCCTGATACACCAAGGTGTCACCTTTTGATAGAATAGTCACAGAGAAATAGCATGAAACATGAAACATGCAAATCCCCGTCAGTGACAATAAAAAAGAATAACAATAGTAATCAATACTAATCAATAGTAATTCCTTTTCACAATTGAGGTGAATTATCAGGAAGCATCTTTAGGTGTCCTGAAAAACTGCATTGGAAAAAAAAAGGAAATTAGGCTGCCAAAAAGCTTTGCCACAAAGCTTGTTATATTAATTGCAGGAGCTCTTTGCCAATGTTCTGTATTCCAGTTCATGTGTTAAATGGAGAGAACAGAGAAAGGAGTCATTAAATCTACTGCAGCTCAGCTTGCCCCATATCAAACAAGTGCTCTTAAACCAAACGTTTTGGGTAGATCTGTAACAATCGCACAAACACTGCACAAAACCAGGTCAGATGCTCACCAAGTGAAGGTAAATACAACAGTAATCCTCTGCATTCTGTCCTCTAGTATTAATTTGGTATATCAGGGTATGAGTGAGTCGAAAGTTCATTTGAAGCACACATTAATAATAGTGAACCTTGCCATCAGTCTCTGTTTACGATCACCACTCCAGACCATTTTCATTTACCTTGGCTGATCTATTACACTAGACATTAAACTTGTATTTACCTTTTTTTTCTCATAGAAACCATTCATGACTGAATGAACATCAGAAATCATTTCTGTGTGTGTGTGTGTGTGTCTCTGTGTTTTTACAGGGTACCTAATTGGACATTAAGCACATTTAACTGAACATTTAACATGTATGTTTTCATATGTAAATCATGTGCATTATTAATACTAGCATGTCTGCTATGCTATTGCATGCCACAACAATGAAAAAAACAGGTAACACATGATTTACAACAACATGTGTTATCTTAAAACAGTCTTACACTATGATGTGTCCACAGCATGGAATGTGTGAATGTGTGTACATGCTACTTGGGATGTGTGCACGTGTTTTGAAGGAGGTTTTCAATTACATATGAAACAAGGTCTCTGTATCCAGCATTGCATGCCACAGATGAATTTGGCTGGTGAGCTATTGTTGTTTTCCCTTTGTGCCAAGTGTGGCTAAATGTAAATCTCTTGATTGCGGTTGGGCAAAAAATTGTTCCATTATTTCAAGTCTGTGCTTGATTGGGGTCAGAATGTAAGATGAAACACTATCAAGTCATCACAGAGGACACTGGATCCACAGGCAAAGCGATTTCAATAGCAGAGTTTAGTCCATATTCCACTTCTCTCTGCATTTCATAAACATTTTTTTTGGTTGTGTCAGCCATCTAAATACTCAAGCAGCAGTGGTACTTATATCAATCTTGAAGGTTTCCTGATACTGATAAATGTGATTTTAGGCCATATAGCTGAGGTGCCACTATTTGTAAAAACTAAGTCAAAAGCACCTCTGACTCATTTCATTTCAGAGAGATTATTTTAGGGCTCAGTCTTATCTTCAGAACAAAACTATTGCAACATCTAATTTTTCTTCGATTATGAAATATCAAGGCTCTCCAACTCTCTGTGCTTTCACATATTCACACTTCGGGTCTGAAGGTTCATTTCTGTTTCAAAAACAAATCAGACAAAACAAGAATTATGCACTGTATGTGATTAAAGACAAATTCCCAATAAACATGCAGGTTCATGAAATGGTTAACTCAATATGACCCCATGATTATTTTGTAGTTCATTGCAGCAGTTATAATTCCAGCAATCATCAACAGTAAACACAAATAAAATAGGAATGTCCTTGTTTGTGTTCAGTGTTAACAAGTAATTAAGAAAATCTAGCCACTTCTGGTGGAAAGGTTAATCATGTTTTGACAGAAATATGTCATTTCTAGCAAGCATGATGAATGAGATTTATCCTTCTGGACCAGCCAACTGTGAAACCTCTATTTCTTGTCAGCTCAGTAACTAAGTAGAAATACAAAAATATCACCTGTTATTCACATAAACCTTTAATTTCCACGTTCATGAAAAAAAAAAAAAAAGGAAAAAGGCTTTTATATCCAGACCTACCAAGAACGATTAATATCCGACGACCACAAAACCTGCAGTTCCCTTAGATCAAAGCAAAGTAGTCTTTTATCACACTCCCCCTATTAAATCAATCTAAAACTAAGCATAATAACTCCCTAATCTGGAAGGGGCAAGAATAATAGGTTGTCATGCATGAAGACAAATGAGCAATCATGGACTGTTTTCTTTAATTAGGCTTGGTTAAGTGGAAGGGCCGGACAGGAGCGGGAGACACATTCATCATGACCAAGGTAGGAAATGATTCCGTTACGCGGGAGAGAGAAGACATGAACATGATGACTGGGCCTGGCGATAGCGGGACGTTCGGCGGATAGAAATTTCGGCAGCGCTCCGCATGGAGCAGAACAGAGCCGAGCCCGCAGGGTAAGTCATTACGGGGGTTACCTCACCTGTCAAAACGCACCCGGGTTTCCAGTGCTGAGGGGAAATGACACCGCGCTTTGTGGGACTCTCCGCGGCTAAAGTCGATAACGAGGTTACACCTCTACGGAAAAGAACACATGGCAGACGGCTTTAAAAAAAAAATCAATAGCGCTCCGGCCTCTTCTCGCCTCTCCGGCCTGACTCCCAAGACGCAGGTACTGATTGCCTGTCTGGCCGCACGTCCTCCTACGATGACAAGATAAATGGCCTTTTACAGTAACTGGATTTATTGATTCAATGAGAGGAACACTGGCTGGAGACTCTGAGATTTCGGTGATACTTTTTTGTGCCGCTCAGTACATAAATATAGAGGTTAGGAGTCTGATAACAGCAATTGAGGGTCTGATTGCTGCTTTAATACAGAGTTCACATTCTAACGGGCAACAGCGAGCAAGGCTCAGAGGAAGATTAATATGTGTGCGTTCAGACGACAGACCAGAGAGGAGGCCAATGATCCATGTAACACCAGAAAAAAAAAAATTGCAATGAAGCAGAGAAGGAAGCAAGGAGGAGAGAGATATTTTCAAAGCCATATAGTTGCTCTGCTATCATCTATTGCTCTGTTATTAATGATCACTAAGAAATATGTATCAGTACAGAAGCAAAACACAGTACAGGTACGAGTACAGTAGGTACAGTATTGATTTGAGTTTCCCAATTAATTTTATCAACCACATTAATGTTCACTTCAAAAAATCTGAGCCATGTCATTTCCAAGACAGACCATAGGTCTGGTCTGTAGTGGTCTATCACAAATAGTTTTGTATCTGTTGGGGTAGGGTGGGTTTCATCATGCAGGGATTGATGTTCTCACCTGTGAATTGCTTGGATGATGTCAGTAGGAATGCATCTATCCTCTGATTGGCATTTACTGTGCTGTGGTGCACTTTGGGACTTGTAGTGTGAAATATGTACCTGAGTGTATCACAAGATTGAATTTGTCTTGCCTCGGTACTCCAACTGTCAGTCAGTGTGCTTAGCACTTAGCTTGTGAATTTAATTTGGCACTGTTCAGACATGTTATCTATTGATGTGGAGCCAAACATTCTCCTGCAAGTCCATGACTGCCATATTGATTTTAGAATAATGGAGACATAACTGACAGAGCAATTGTGCTGTATTCTCTATACAGTAATCTCTGTGGAGAGAGAGATTTCACACCCAAAACACTACACGTGGTTATTTATTTGCTTATGCAGGTGACTTGCATAACATTAATTGCATTTTAAATATTTTCCATTTATTGCACTGAGTTCTAACAAAAGCAGTTGAGGTAACACAACAGCCACAACAGCATTGCCTTACCTTGGGTTCGAACCTGAAATCGAACCACCATACCCCACTGCTGCCCAGCATGGGCCTTGTGAGACTAGAAGTCAGATAAGGACAACGGCAGTCCAAGCAAACCGTCAGCCCTAAGGTGTTTACCCAGGTCTCATTTATCTTGAATCTGTCAGACCACTTCACTTCATTACCAGCGAGGGCCTGGCAGGGAGCACACACACACACATACTCAATTTACCAGTTTGAGGGCTGGTGGAAAAACTCTGCGTTCACTGCTTTGCTCAACAAGCGCAGCCTGATCACTTCTATCTTCTAGAGAACTTATTATACTTGCTGTATTTTGATGATGATGAGAATGATGATATTATTATTATTATTATTATTATTATTGGTACACTTCTGGTGGCTTCTCCATTGTAGCACTAGTGTAACCTGTGAAAAATAAAATCAATTAAATGCAGGCCCCCCAACCCCAAAGCCTCCATGTTCTGCAGTGTTTGAGCCACTCCATCACAAATCAGGACTGGTGGCAATAATTCATATCAATTTTGATCAACAATTGATGAATGGCCAGTGTCATATCATCTAATATGCTAAAAGTAATGACCTGAGAGATGGATGGACTGGTTTTTGCAGCCACTGCCAAGGGCAGTGATGATATATGAACATTTCCTCAAACTGCTGTTGCACTTATGAAGCTCTTCTCAGGCAGGCTTTCCTCTTCTTTCTCTTTATAAAATTGCTTTCTATCTTCAGATCTCTCTCATTTCAGGGCTTTGGTGGGCAGGCTGAGATGAGAACATTTGTCTTGCTTGTGAGGGGATTTTTGCTTGATTTGCCTGAAGGTTACTGCTCAAGTAAAGCTGTAAATAGTGGCCTGTGTGCTGAGACAAAACTGGCATCTGCCACATTGTACCTCCTTGTGTTTTTGCAATAGCTCTGTGAAAGTAGGGACATTCAGAGGGAGGAGGAGAGTGTGTTGGGGTGATACATTTATCCATTTTGCATTTCTTTCCTGTCAGTTACAGTGGATCTCAGAAGCCTTGAACAGACAGTCCAAGATTACTGTCATTTCCCCAGGTCTATGTCAGTTCATAACTTCAACTCCAACGGCTGTTATTCATCCATTAATCCATTCATCCATCCCTCAGTTCACTGATCAATTAACATGTCTTGAAACAACACAGGTCACACTGGTTTAACACCAACTGATTATTTAATTCCCTTCATACATGACCATACATGTGACATGTGGAATTATGATGTCATGGAACTCCAGGAATAATAGTGTCACTGTACAAAACTAGGATGTCTGTAGTAGGAAGTTTCTCCTGGTTAACTGTACTCTAATGTACTACTTTTCAAGTTGTTTACTTCCTGGCATGCTTTTCAAATCCAAAAAAACACACAAACAAACAAATAAATGAAAATCTACATGTCGTCAGCCCCAGTCTGCACACCAGCAGTTGCAAAGGGAAACGTTTGATATGTACATGTGCAAGGAAAACTTCATTAATCAAATGCAAATTTTACATCTGTATGCGAGGTTTAATTTCAAACCCCAACATTTGATGTTTTAACGAAAAAGAAAAAAACTGAAGCTGCATTCAGAGCCCCTGAGAATATAGCTGATTAATAATTAATAAAACACACCAGAGTGCAGGGAGTCAAAGGAATGACTGATCTTACACACTTTGCGACCTTTTTTTTTTCTAATAAAAGGCATATTTCATAAAAGACTAGCCGCACTTCTACTATGTATACTTGTGCATGGATTAGAGTCATGTTTCTTGTAAATCATGTTTAATATGCTCCCTCCTCTCTCTCCACTGTGAGTTGCAAGCATCTCTAAATGAGCCGTTAGGCTCCCTATCTCTGCAGGACGTCCATGATTGTATGTAGAGTGGTGAAAAGGCTCTTATGAGGGGGCATTCAATTGAACTGCCACCTCGCCTTTTGCTTTGATGGTGAGTAGCATATTTAAGCAAGATTTACACAGCAATTGTTACACATCATCCCATATTATGTGATCAATAAAATTAATTACTGATAAAATGGTAAAACCTGCTTATACTTGTTTACATTCAAGGTTATACGATGAGCAGTTGAAACCACAGATGCACTCCCAGATGTACTGCCGTTACTTCACCACCTTAAAGGAGACGTCAGTCAACCAAAGCCAGTGTACTATGCTTCTTTCATCCTTTAGAGATGTTATAGTTCCCCAGCATCACTGCTGCTTTCGTTAACTGCTGTGTCATCACACAGTACAGTAGCCGAGGTGAGCTAGTGCCGTGTATGCTAAATAGTCATTTTTTATTGTCGTCGACAGTCCTTGTCAGCTCAGCTTTTGCAGCCCAAGACTGAATGCTGTTCTGATGAAAAACGTCTGACTTACCCATAATGACCTGGTGCTCATAGCTGTTATTTTTAGCATTCATTGTAATTTTTAATTCAACTGCGACACACTGCAAGAGCTACATTCAATTGATGTACAATTTCACTGGGCACAACTGAATTTGAACAATAATTCATAAACTAAGGAGTCATCTTACATTTGGCTAGCTGAACACCTTTAACACCTATATATCATTTAGATGCAAAAAATGCAAAAAAAAAAAAAAGGTGTGAGAAATTGGACACAGCTATATATAGTCATTATTTTGTTGGCAATTCAATTTAATTGGCCAACTGTACTTATGAAGCAAAGTGGCATGCTTTTGTTTCTGTTTAATCATTCATAAGAAGCCCTCCCTTTATTTTTCTCCATAGAACAATGTAATTAAGTGTGGACTGCCACAACATTTAGACTTTTTAACTTTAATATGATTTCAGAAATTTACGCTTTGGTGTATAATTTACATACAGTTTTACCCATGACAAAGGTAAAGGAAGTAAAAAGATGCAAAACAACTGAAGGGTTGTTAAAAATGTTCAGGCTATCTCATGAGGTTCACTTTTACTTAATTAAAACTTTTACTTAATAAAAAAAAACAGAGCTATAACCCAAAAAAAATAGTATATACTGTATTTGAATTGATGGGATAGGGAAAGGCTCAGAGGCAACAGACGTTTGTGGACAAAATACAGTTCATTCCCATAAATCCCTGACAATTCCCATTGATTCCCATTAATTCCCATGAAAATTTTTTCTATTTTTAAAATTCCAAGAATATTGCAATGCTGAATGTGAGTGTTCCTCAACCAGTTATGCATTTTTTGTTGTTGTTGTTTCTCAATACGAAGATCATAAGGAGGCTGCAGCATTTAGCCACAGCTTTGTAATAATGCTGAATACTAAACAGAAATGTGAATGACAAATTCATTGAAGTCAATTCATGAGTTGAACTAAGGCACTTAGAAAGACATGAGAATAATTATAGGAGCATCTTTAATCTCTAATTAAAAACAATTAACAGCTAACTGATCCTCTGCCCTCATTAATTGTTTTAAATTGTCATCAAGTGGTAATGAATGCATAATTTAAACAAAAAATTAGTCACAGTAGCTGTTTGTGAGATGAAGCTCTAATGAACTGGTGTAGTAATCAAAACTTATTTACACTTTAATTCCTGGAATCTGTCATTTGTGCATTATGTTTTCTATTACATTTATTTTCAAAAAATGTTGCAAAACAAATCTGGATTCATATTTTTCATGACTGACCGTTTTGTGCATGTTTCTGTGCAATTGTCTACATGCCAACCTACTTGTGTGTCTGCAATGGACCTCTTGCTTTGTATGCCGTGTAGACAGCTCTCCTTCAACCCCAGGGATATAGAAATATTCCATTATGCTGTCTCTGTCTACAAATATAATGTCCATAGGGAATATTGGCAGTTTTATTTGGCACAGTACCTTACTAATAGCTGTTGGGTGAAGAAGCCTTTGTTTTATGAATGGACTGGTGTGAAATGCGGAAAGTAATTATTAAACCTTCATACCCACTTGAAATAGTAACTACCCTAAAGACAGGGAAGCTGATTGAGGCATCTTCAAGCTTTGTGCTTACACTTTGTGCTTTCTAGCTTACAGTGATATTAGATTGACCCTCATCGTCACCCTGTTTAATCAAAGCATTTTGAACCAAACACAGAACATTAATGGGACTCTGAAGATCAACATTCCCCATTCAACAACCACAATTAGTTTTGTGATGTGCCCTTCTTATATGCTGAGCAATTTTATACAGCAAGCTGAGTCTGAAAAGGGCTGACATGCAAGCAAATTAAGAAACACTTCAAAGAATTTTAGGAAAGACAGCAGTGGCATGTCATGTTTGACTGCTGGTTTTACACTGAGAGTTTAATTAAACATTGAATGTGTTTGTCAATGAGCATGTTGACATTTCCCTTGAAAATTCTAAGAAAAGAGTTGGTGAATTATGTCAGTAGCTGACTTTTGGTGAATAAGGCCTAATTTTCCTTCTTTATGTCTGATGCAGAAATGGGCATATTGTGTGGAAAAGTACAAAGTGTCTTTTAAATGTGCAAAGACAATACTGATACAACTACTGTATAGAGACCTGACAGGGATAATTACAGTGGTCACTGCCCAAAGGGAAAGGACTTAGGACTCTGTATAGAAATCATGGTGTTCAGTGAAATTGTGAGACACTAATTTGGACCTTTCTGTGTTGGGATTTCATTTAAATTGAAGTGATTGTGTTGTCTTTCAAAAGTCCATATGTAGCAACTATTATGATCAAACTTTAAGCTCCTTCATTTGCATCATATCCCCAGTGCAGCTAAAGCTAGTGGTCAGGAAGAGGATTTTGCTTAAGGACAGAGTGCAAAGGGGTTGCTCTTACCCAGGTAGAAATAAATTGGCTAATAAACAGAAATGTGGTGGGGACAAAGCGTGGTTATGAGACCAAGGATTGACATGCCTATGTAGCATATTGCGTGAATGAAACGCACCTTGTCTACCCAGCATTGGCAATGCATAGTTCCCTCTGATTGGATAATTGGTAAATGAGTCACACCTGCATCAATGGAGAGTTGCAAATTAGCCAATACATCAACTGGTGTGAAAGGGGTCAGGTTTATTTAACATTTTGCTAGCTCATTTGGCAGCATCTCAGATGTGTGCTATATACCATTTGGTCCATGTTAGTAGGAAGCAAGGATGCCAGGTTTGGCTCTTCAGCCAAATTAGTTACAATTTCTATGTTTTCTAAAGTGAACCTTGTTGAGAGCTTAAAAACATATTGTAATGTTTTTAATCAAACTAAATGCTGGCAAGAAGGCCTCTGCCCATTACAGACATCAGTTTGCTAATACACTATATAGTAAGGTCAAAGAGTATTGTTAAACCCTGTGTTTAACATTTTGAGTTACTCATCTGCCATGCCATGCATCCAGTGTTGTTTTGTAAAATTTCTTACATAAACCTTCCATTTTGTACAAGCATGACAGAACATTGACATGGTGTTATTTTCCCCTTGCAACAGATTAGGGAAGTATTTATGTATACAAAATGTGGTTAATCTTTCCTGGCTGCTTGTTGTTACATAGGACCACTAGGAGGCATTAAAACCATTTCTAATTTCAAAAAAGGATCCGTCCTCAATTTATCCAGCAACCTGAAGACATATCCTGATAAACTGTTAAAGTGTCAGATAAATTATAATGCTCCATTAGCAGGTTTGTAAGCTTTTTGGAACAGGAACAAATACTTCTTTGAAATGCATAAATACATATTCTCATTTCTAAATGTGCATGCAATGTGTAGTTATTTATTGTGTGTGTAATTAAAATAACCACTAGGGGGCATAAAGTGATCACACATGTCCGTTGTGCTGTATCTCAGACATAATTGTAAACATGTCCTCTCCACTGTGCCCAAAATAACCTAAATCCTTATAGAGGATACCTTGGCATAATGTAGCCTTTTATAATATTGTTTCTATTGACTGTTGAAGGTAAGAGTTCTCTTTTCCCAAAAATGAGTTTTTTTGGTTTTTATTATGATGAACAAATGGTTTTTCTTTTTATTTTGATTTGAGTGCTAGTTCAGAGGGAAGTGTCATGAATGTGTACCTCTCTGATTTGTGTATTCTGTTTTTTTTGCCTTTCTACAGAATGTGATTGTTGCTGGAACATGAAGTTTCCTTTGCTGTCTGCAACAGCCCATACACACTAGAAGAATATGTGCTCTTGAGAAAGGGGACATATCATTCACACAAGTCCATGGATCTTACAAGGTCTACAAATGCTTTATGCACCCAACTGAACTTTCTTTAGGTTTCTATATTCTCCCTGAGTCACCTTGAGTGTCTTTTGAATGGGCCTATGGATCACTTTTGATCTCTGTTTAGAGTAGGAGGTAGACATTCCACCCACTCGCTGAGATCAAAACCAGCTTCTCACCTCGGATCACCTTTCGCACTGTGAGAGATGTTCCTCTTTAAAACAGCAGTGGCATTAATCTGAGAGGAAACATACATGCAGAGCCTAATTAACTTAATGTGAAAAATCCCCCAATGCATCGCTCCACTAGCCTTTCTGTGTAGGCGCTGTGCATCTAATCAGCTCTCGGGTTCAATGCCAGAATTTAAGAAATGCATGTAAAAGGACTTTGCCATCAGCTAGACCTGCTTTATGATAATTTGAATCATCTTTATTATTTGCATAGAGGAAGGATTAGCATTCTGCATTCTGTTGCCTGGTGTGAAGATTCTCTTGTGTTGTTCTCTGAGCTAAGGCAAAGGGCTGATTTTCAAAGTGGAGTGAGCAAGTGAATGTGTTCTCAGGTTGAGCAGCAGTGTTGCACTGTCAAGAAGCTCTACACGTAGAATTCATTTTTACAAAATAGAAAAAGCATCAATCATATTGAATATAAGGTTTCAAGAGCTGCCACCCATAGGCCTGGTAAATCGCCATAGCTACAGTAGCACTGGGCCATACGATGTGTGAGCCGAAAGGTTAAAGACAATTAATCAGAATTAGACTGTCCTTTCGCTTTTACCATGCAACTTTTGCCATCATTGTCATGGAAACATTCACACAATAGGTATATCTGTTAAAAGACACATCTGCCAATCAGAGAGAAATGTTTTGCACTGTCAAGCCCAATACGAATCAGTCTGCAAAAAGGAAAGTGAACATCTTTGACTTGTCTGTGTCTCCTTTGCTTGAATGCTTTTGTGTTTCAGTTTCACCTCTTGTGGTGCATGCCTTTTACAGAAACACATGTTGCTCAGTCATGGGGTTAAACTGGTCTGAAATGACTTCTGAAATGTGTCGTGCATCCTATTTAAACACTTGATTGCCTTGTTCAGCTTCCCAGGAGCATGTGAGTGGGGACAGACACAGCTTGCTCAGTCATATTACATATACTATCCATCTGTTCAGCTGGATGTTCGTCATTACAATTCAGGTTACGTGCTTTGACCAAAGGCACAGCTGCAGCACCCCTCCTGGGAATCAACCCCATAACCTTCTGGTTGCAGGCCAAGTTCCTCAGCCAGTATGTCAGACTGTTTCCCAATTACATCACATCACATGAAGGCATGTTGTCCTTGGATGGGAGGACGAGGTCGTCACCATTTAGCAACCCCTGTTTCAGAGAGCTCCATCTGCCATGATATGGTTGCATGCTGCTGGGAAAGACAACTCTTATCTGATGTGTGAGTGAGTGAGTACATGCGTGCGTGTGTGTGTGTGTGTGTGTGTGTGTGCAAGACTGAGTATGAGCACACCTCTCCTGATCCGTCACTTGGCTCTCTTACTCACACTTAACACTTCCATCCCATAATCATTAATAGTGTTGATTATGATATGCCATGTATGAAACAGTGCAAACTCTATCATTTTGTGTGTGTGTGTGTGTGTGTGTGTGTGTGTGTGTGTGTGTGTGTGTGTGTGTGTGTGTGGAGGGCAGGGTGCCATTTACTTTGTAATCCTCCCAGTAATCCCGCTATATGAAGGTTGAAAAAGAAAGACAGAGCGAGAGGGGTTGTTTTGTGTATAGCGTGAGTCTTGCTGTTACAAAGAGGAGCCCCTTCTTTAGCGTCGCAGCTCCCGATGAAATGCATCTGGGCAGGGTAGGGGTGGCGGGTGACTGAAAGCTCGGCCAAGGGGGGCGATGATCTCATTCCTGATCTAATAGCGGGGGGGAGGGAGGCGCACTCCGTATAATTCATCAGGTGTCATTACATCACCGTCGTCCAATCCATCGCTCTCAGCCAAACTCAGTCATGTCCCCCTATCGCCGTTTTAACTTGGGTATTTTCTTACTGCACCATTAGTCTTTAAAACAAGAATCCCTAAAGGACGACGGTGGCAGCTCCTCCGCAGCAGCAATGAATCAATATATTGCCTTTTAAACATCAAGCAGCTGGTGCATTGCATTGCTCTCAAAGACTGTGTCCCTGCATTATGTGGATTTGGAGTTTGTGAGTGTGTCATTGCCTTTAAAGGATAATGAATTCATTGGCCAATATGTTGCAGTGCACTGTATTGAAACTGTGTCCATGCAGTTTAGATAGCCAACTGCAGTCCTTAAGGACTGGAATTCACAGGTATTTCCACTAAACATTGTTGGCGTTTGGCGGACGCTCTTGGCCAGAGCAACATTCATAGGTTACAATTTTTTTTTGTTACCCATTCATACCGCTGGATATTTGCTGAGGCAATTCTGGGGTAAGTACCTAGCCCAAGGGGACAACAGCTGCTCCCCAGTGGGGAATCAAACTGGCAACCTTTTGGTTACAAGTCCTGCTCCCAACTAATATGCTACACTTCCGCCCCATTTCCAGAACTCTTTAAATTGCTATAAAGATTAACACAGGTTATTTGGCCAGGAGCATACAGATTCTACAGTCTTGTAGGAAGAAGGTTGAGTATCCTTGCGAGCACTGCTGACTTCCAGGAACAGGGCTGAGTTCTCTTGCAGACATTGTTGCCCTCCAGCACCGGGGTTGAGTTGCCCTGTCACATAGCGCAGTATATGTTCTTGTACTGTCCCATTTTCAAGCAGGACATTAATTAAACAACTGAAGGTGTCAATCCACGTGGTGGAGCTAAAGGCACCACACAGCCAAGCTGATTCGAGTGCTCCTGTCACCTCACCTTTAACTCTCTCCAGAAGGTTGCAGGTGCAAATCCTAGGTAGGACACTGCTGTTATATCCTTAATCTGAATTTCTTCAGTCTATTCAAAACTGTTTTCATGTAAGCAATGAATGTAGTGTGAGTAGCCCCTGGATATGATCTGCTAAACAAATAATCTAACTAAATTAAATACTGCGGAAAGGCATTGAATAAATGAATGTTTCAGTCAACACTCTGAGAAACTTCCAGCTCAACTGATCTCTGTATATCTGGATGGGTCAGGTCTTGTTTGTGAGAGGTCAAGGCCTAGGAGGTGTGCAGGTCTGGAGCTGGCAAACAGAGATTCAGCTATGACCAGAGCCTGCCTGCTCATCAAACCCAGCTGCCTCAAAAGTCATGACCTTGCTCACAGACTGTCCCACAGGAGCTCCCGAAAGAACATGGCTGAGTCTTCCATTATATGTCAAGGCAACCCCCAGATGAGGCCCGTGCCAGACCACTTGGGCGTTCGTGCTCTGCTTTGGCAACAGGCGTAACCCTTAGGTAATTATCACAAACAGGATCAGATGAAAGACGCACAGATCCACGCAGGGAGGCACTTTGATCAGTATGAGCAGTGACAGAAGCCGCTAAAGATTGAGCACTGAAGTGCGTGCGATGATGTCACACAGAGGAGGGTGGGGGCCGGACCCCCCTGGGAGCATGCTGGCCAGCTGTGGCAGGAGGGCCTGTACACACGCACGGACTAAACCAGGCTGCAAATCCCACACGCATGGAGGCAAACACGCATATGCCAACTCAGCCAAGGAAACAGGCATACAGACACCCCCCCAACCCCCCCGCCACCACCAACACCCACACACAGACAGACACATAGAGACACGCACACACAGACATGTTCACACCCCCACTACCCATATACGCGCACACACACTCGCACATACACACATACACTTACACACACACATATACTAATGGCATACAGGCACTACTTAATGTAGCAGTGACATAGATGAGCTTAATCTAGCACTGGCACAGAACTGGAATGGTTCCTCTAACAGTGGTGCTGATAATCAGATCAGCAGGGCAGGAATTGTAAATGAAATCGTGTGAGAGGTTTCCTCTCTCTGAGCACAGAGGGAATGCTTAGTGTACAGCAGGTGATTGTGCTGAAATGAATTCTGCTGGTATAAGCAATGGCTGTTGGTGAAAATGGGGATGGTGTGTGTTTCATACATGCTGATTATTGCACATTAATTGTGTTCCTGGGTGTATGAGTGGGGCGATGCGTGATTAATACATATAACTCATGGCTCCTTCCCACCAATATGGATCCATGACCCACATATAACAATGTGTTAATTGCTTGGCTAACCCATCATTATTATCTATAACTAGTAACTATAACCTTTACTTTTAACTCGGTGCTGTGCCTACATTCCAGCATGGTGCATAAAGGGACATATGATACATTTGTATTTATGGATATTAAAATGTTTGAATCTGCAGCAGTGTACAACATTGTTTCCTACACAATGCTGTCCAGATTCAGCTGATACTGGGCATTGAGTTTTGCAAATGATGTGTTTACCATGCTTAATTGCCACTTAACCATGCTAGTTAGTTAATCATCAGTTACATATTTGAAACTGCTTTGATCTATGGAGAGCAACATCAGGACAAAGAAATCGTACCTTCAATAGTTAACATGTGCCTTTATTCAGAGTATCCTGATGTGATTTATGGTATCATGTGGAGTCTTAAAATGTGGAGTCTTCTGCCACTGTTGGGGACATTACACTATTTGATGCTACCAAAAGTGTTTAATGAAAAAAGGACAAGGTTTTGACTGCAGAGGTCTTCCTCGATACCTTCCCACTCCAATCCAACATACTGTAGAATGCAATATTCACTCACAAAGAAGCCTTCCAGTGAAGGGCCACTCACCCTTGGCATTCGTTAGCAGGGATTTTATATATGACTGTGTGCTGTCTTCATTGTGTTAACACATTCAGCCCTCCACATCCAGGGTTTTCAAGGTCACCGCATTCTCTTCTCCATGCATTGTGCATATTGCTGTTGAATAGAATTTGATCTTTCACTCCTTCTTTTCCTGATTCGCACTGAGTTATTAGTCTTTTATTTCATTTTTTTTTTCATTTGGCAGCTAGCCTTAGCCAGGGAATGTACACAGTGTACATTTTATGTATCAACCATTTCTACAGCACAGTGTTGATTGGTGCAGTTCCAGCTACCTTGCTCAAGTGCACAGTTACATTACATTACATTAATGTCATTTAGTAGATGCTCTTATCCATAGCAACTTAGGCTACAGTTTTTTACATGTTATTGGTTTATACAGCTGGGTTTTAGGATTTTTGTTGTGGGATAAGTACCTTGCCACAAGGGTACAGTAAGCATTAACCCAGCATGGAATCAAACCAGCAACCTTTTTGTTACAAGCCCTGCTCCTTACCACTCTGCTACACTGCCACCCCACAATGGAAGCACCCCAACCCAGGGTGTGAATGGGTTAGGGTATATGGTCTTTTTTTCCCCCACAACACAGTTCACCCAGAAAACTTGGATAATGGTACTCTGGAGAAAGCTGTGATTGGAAGGGTCCAAAGAGGCCTGTGTAAGGAACACAAAACTCGTATATCAGATCTGAACCACATTTAGTTGTCTTTGAGATGGATGCTACTTTCAGTAAGACAATTGATTTCAAAACCCGAAAATAACACTGTGGGAGGTATACATAGTGCAATGAGTATAAATGTATTCTCTCAACTTCAAGAGCAATAATATATCCTAGTAACATATTACACCTTGCCGCTTGACACGTACATTGCTGTAAGTTATTTATGTTACTAATATGTTACCTCTGGTCACTCTTCAATTTACCTAGTCAGCTAATGATATTGGTGTTGAATATAAAATTTGATTGCAGCATGTTCTCTGTAACTTACACTGTAAGAAAGTAGTTCTTTGTGAAGAAATGAATAAAAGTACGTAGCTATTCAGAATGGTATTTCGGGCTGAACAACACGATAGAATATTTAGACACGATATAGGATATATATATATATATAATTTTATTTTTAGTAATACCATTTACATTCAAGTGCAGAAATGTAAATGCTGATCATTGAGGTATTATTTCTTTATTGTTGTAATGTGGGATCACATTACTTGAATAAAATACAATACTTGACATTTGGTTAGAGAATGTGTCTATTCAGAACAGCACACGTATCAACTGCCATGAATTCCTTCCTTGCAAACAAGGTGAGAGAGAGCATTGTATTATTGCCTTTGCTTAAGCCCACACATTTCATAATCAGCATACTTCATACATACAAGGAAAAGAGTAAAGTGTAAAGTGCAGCAACACCTGTAAGAATTTACTGAAAAATATGTTGAATGTATTAGACCTCATCAAGGACGGCTGTGAGTTGTGTGAAACACTGTATGCATATGTGACATGCATGAAATGCCAAAGTGATTATGAAACCATGTACTTAACCAACAAAACTATATACAATAATAAAAGATAACAAAATTTGGCTTAGTGTCTGGATGCACCTATCCTGTCTGGTCCTTAGACGTGAAAAATGCTTGCAAAGACCACACCGAATGTGACACAACAATACGACTGCAGCTGTAAACAGCGGGCGAGCTGCAGGCGAGGCTGCCAGCCACAGACGATACTTGTGTTACATGGAAGGTGAACATCAGGAGGCCACAGAAAGGTTTCAGGGTTCTTTTCAGGGTAGTCTGGTAACAGAAACTCGAATATTCTGGAGTGTCTATTATAAACAGAGTAATGCTGAGCTATCTGATTAAATATCAGACCCTGCTTGATGGATTATCGTCATTATTCTATTTGAGGACAGGGTTTTAAACGTGCACAAAACAATGGCTGTCTCTTTTTCCTTGGGCTATTGCTGCAGATGTCAGCGTAACAAAAGGTCTGCAGATGGTAGGAGAGACTGAAAAAATACTAAATTCCATGAAAAACGAGCATCGCTCTTGTCCATAGTTTGATAGGTAGGGTTGGTGAGGGAGGACTATGTAGGAAGGGTATGTGGCTTCAGATCACTTACAAAGGTTCTGTCTGCAGTATTGTCGAATTACTCTCTCTTACAGCTAAGAATCCTGTGCTCCAGTTCTGTTATCAGTATGGTAACAGAGCTGGAGGTTTAATTAACATTTTACATGAATAAAAACAATTGAAAACAGAAAGGTACTTCTAAAATGGAACACTTGCAATCATCCAAGAACAGAGACTGATGAATAAATTTGTCCAGTAATAGTACATATTTCTGGAATTACACATACACACACATTATATTTAACATAATACATGAGTCAAAGAATATTAAATATGCATCAGTAAACAAAAAAATGACAGTTTTTTTATGAGACAATGGTAAACTGTGTCAATATTTAGTTTTTTAATCACCTTGACACAAAAATTGTATTCAGATCATGTGTTCCAGTCCAGTTTACAAATCTGAACGGATTTTCAGGAGACGACTGCGCTTTTGCTGGGAAATTCTTTAGTGCTGACATTCATATTACAGATTACAGATTATGGGAGTGAAGATGCAGAGCTGTACTTTACCTGTGCTGTGAAATTACGCACTGAAAGGACTTTCCAGACATTCACCATGCACAAATCTCACTGTAGAGGGATGGAACTGTAAGACCTCTTTCTCTGTCTCTCTATCTCCCTCTCTTTTTCTATATCTTCTCCCTCATCCTCATCATAGTTTCTTTTGGATGTATCCTTGCACCTGCTCTCCAATAAAAATAAATCCTATTACACCTTTATTATCAGTGTGGAGCAAATACAAGGATGCAGAAAAACGTACTGCATTTAAAAACAAACAAAGGAACAAAGATGGCTTCATTTTTTTCACTGTTGCCCATTTTTTTACAGAATCAACATTTACTGAGACAATTCAAGTTAAGTACTTTTCCCAAGGGTGCAACAGTGTCGGCCCTTCTGGCAACCAACAATCTTTGGGTTACAAGCCCTGATCAGAACTGTTCTGTGTACTTTATCATTGGAGCATGAGACAGGATCCACATGAGGGCTTGTGAGTAGGTCAGATTCTGACCTTTCAGTGGTTCCTTATTATTAAATGAAGTCCACGATCTTCAGAAGCGTTCATCTGCCTAATTAGTGTAAATGTCAGTGTTGGCCAGTATATCTCCTAGACATTGCTTTCCGAACTATACATTTCATACTGCATTTTAATTCAGCTCTCAGAAAATTATACATTCTTTATCCAGTTGTGATGGTTGCAAAGAGATGTAATGGCTATGCCTTGTTCTAGTAATTAAATTCACATCATAACAATTCACATCACAGCCACATCCAATAGTCAAGAAAATCATGGCACCATTACAGTAAACATTTTTAAAAAGGTTGAACAACATTCATCCACACAAAAAAAAAAAAAAAAACTATTTCTCTTTCAGGAACTGTATCTTATTTTCAGCTTTCAGAAAAACAAAAAAGGAAAAAAAAAGCTCTGGCTTGAGCTACAGTAAGCACATCATGGTAGGTCTAAATATGAACGTTATTGCTCTCAGCGCATATTGCATATTTAATGTGTAATTCAGTATTTATTCTACCATGATATGGTACATTAGTGCATTATTTATTAAAGGTATCTTTTTTACACACATGCCTCCATTACCGCACCCCCCCCCACACACACACACACCCAAAGCATGTTGGGAATGAGGGCACCACATAGATTCTTCCTCAATATAACCTGCCAGGGCTAATGTTTTATGTATTATATGAGCCAACATGAAAAATGGTTTAAACTATATGAAGTACAGTAAAAAGATTTGATTTTACAGGGCTTTTCAGCCTGAGTGGGAGGTAATAGAACACACATTGTCTTTTTTCCCTTGCTTTGAATAAGAAGAGAGCATTCTCATAGAGCTTCATCAAACTCCGGAAAGGTCTGCGACAACCTTGGAAGGCAAACAAACCTTCAGACATCCCATAAGAAGTGTTCTTCAGAACAAACAAAACAAATCTGTGCACGTTTACCATCAGAAGCAGGAGTCTGATAAAAGAAAGTGTTTTACGTGAGAGACAAAGCAAGCTATCATGGCTTTGAGCAAGAGTGGAGCAGCACAAGAGTGGAGGCTTTAAGTTTGAGGATTTATCTTGAATTGTTAGACCAGGTTCATTCATCCAAGGAAAGATGTCCGACAATGCGCACAACTGGCTCTCTCCACCACATCGGGATTTTTGTGCTAAAGACTGTTGGGCTTTCGCGCTGTTACCGAGTAAAAGACGCCTGCCACCAGGTTTAGCTAGGTAGCATATTTAGAGGCGTAGGTCACCATGTCCTTCACCCTGACCTGCAGGCACAGTCTGTAATCCACAGCTCAGAAAGTCATCTATTATGTATCTGGTGCTTTCTATAGCCCACCCACTCTGCTCAGATTATGCAATTTTCATCTAGCAGAATCTTCACGATTCCGGGAAGCATTAGTCATATGACCGAAAATAGAATCCATCTTCACTGCGTGAACGCATATTAAGCTCGAGTGTGAACAAGTTCATAGTGACTGGGTGAGTAATTAAAAAAAGAGATACTGATCACACAACAGCACCATGCAATCACAAGTAAATGCTCCCTACCTACCTTGTGAGAGTAGAAGATATACACAGTGTATGAAGTTATAGGTCAGATGTACAGCAGACTGAAGAAATCTAACCAGAAGCTGCTTGCTGTTGGACTTGATGTTGGCACCAACTGTGGCTGGCTGCTTGTTAGAGGAAATCTGGACGTGGTGGTGCTGGATTCACACATACGCACATAGCCTGCAGTCGTATAACATAGCCCAATCTCCTGTGGTGGTTTGTGGGTGTGGAGGCAGACAGAGACCCACCCCCGCCACACACACACACACAAACACACACACACAAACATTCACACACACAATTGGTGTCCTATACAACCAGTTAACTGTTTCTTCTTTAGGGGAGCCCCACTCCACGATTGCTCTATATGATCAGCCATGTCACACACACAGGGCCACACACCACATCACTGAGATGGTGTGGATTCTGCTGATGTGCTGTGCCACTCTGTGATAATGAGAGAAATGTGTTTACTCTCAGTGTCAAAGCAAGAGATTTAGACTGGGATCAGCGAGGGGATGATCCAGTCTACTGCTCTCAGTCAATCCAAAATTTGTGTCTAGATCTAATGTTGCAGTTTAAAAAATTCAACAGCACGCACATGTTAATCTAATCCTTGTCACCTGATGCCATTGACCCAAAAGGCTAATACATAATGTACAATATGAAGTTAAACATACTTTCCAATCTTTCTAAAGTTGCTTAAACTAGGTCAGTTTTTACTGAACACGAGGAAGATATAAACCTGTTACATATTTTGTATTTATGGGGTATATTAGGGGCAGAACCAGGTCTCCTGATAGCTTACAAAAGTTTCAAAACTGTTTAAAGTATTCCTTGTCACATGAGGAGTTAAGTTACGCATCATTTTTTTTTTCCAGAAGCACTCTTCCATCCAAATGTGTGACATGATGATTGGATCTGGCATACATATTGATGGCACATGAATGGCAAAATTTATAACAAAATTACTTTAAAAGCTAGTATAAAATCTAGGGTAAAGTGTTTGGTTGTACATTTCTAGATGACCTTTGATAGGGTCACTTATAGGGAGCCAGTTCAAAATTTTTCTCTAAAGCCCTAAGGCCCTCATTGTAGGGATCAGAAAATTCATTCCCCCAGGCAGAGAGCAAGACAGCATCAAAACAAGAACCCAGAAACCACCACAAATATCCCATATACCACCATGAACAACAATGTCAGACCAGCCACAGGGTGTAGCTGTATATATAGATTTAAATTAAAGAATCGGAGCAGGAGTGGGATCGGGAACTGAGAGGGTTACAGCTGAGCTGATGCCAGCTGGCCCCGTTGCTGCTTATGCTGCTGGGAAGATGAGGAAAGTTGTGACTTTTTTGTGAAAAAGAATCCATTTGCCCTGCCTGCTTCTTCTTCTTCTTACGGAACTTTAGTCTGTAGCCAGAGATGCTGTTGAGCACAAATATCTTTTGCGTTTGCACTCCCACATTTTTTTTTAAAGAAAAAAGACTCCATTATCTAGTTGATGGCCTTTGTCTAAAACTGTACAGTACAGAAGTGAACACTTGTACAATACAGGTGTTTAACATAATTGAGAATGAAGGTTAAAGATATGCTTTTAGTATTGATCATTTTTTGTCTCTGGTCATGGATGTTTTAATTTTTTTATTTTTTTGTAAGAGTGTACTATTGAATGGGCAGTGAAGTGCATAACATGGACATGTTGTACAACACTGTAAATTTATATGCCTAGATAACTTTAATCTCTGAAACTACAATTCTCAAAAGTCTCGTGAGGTGCATATTGTAGTGGCACTAATTTGTTGGTAAAGGTGAGGGTAGTGGTGCCAAGTTCCTGATTATTTCAGGGTACATTCCAATGCATCACTTTTTTTCCTCATCTCTTTGGCTCTGGGCTGATCACTTGGTGATTTCTTTTCACCTCACAAAATGAGAGCACTTGCTGAGAGCTTATATATACAGCACACTTGTATGTACGTGTATTAAGAAATGATTTTAAGGTAAGGTACAATATACTTTCAGAGGAAAATGTGTTTTCATTTCAGAGATGCCAGAAGCATAACCAGAGGTTAAGTCTGAACGTTGTTTGGCATGCATAGCATATAGGTCATCCCGTGATTACTCCTATGGAGGAGAGAGAACTCGTACATTATGGCTCCGCATGGCTTGCCTTTAGCATTAAATAAACATGGCTCTGCTATTGCTTAATGCCCCATACATGCATAGCACTAAAGTCTGAGTGACAGCACACCCCTTTAATTATTGATGCTGGTAAGAATTATAGCCCTGCTCTGCAGCTGATGATTGCTACCTTGGTGGGACTTACAGTGTGACTGCCATACACACTAAAGTACATATCACGGGACATACAATACAATTCAAATTACAAGAGAAGGACATGGTTTTGGCCCACCATTGTGCACAAGGTGAGGATAAGTGGTGTATGTACTGTACACTATAGCACAGTAAGCGTTACACAAATGGAAGCATTTTACTGTTAAAGCAGCTGGGCTTCATTCCCAGGTTGGGTTCTGCTATTGTGCCCTTGAGCAAAGGCAATTAACCTGAATTACTCCTGTAAATACCCAGCTGTATGTGTGGGTAACGTCAGATGTAACTCATGTAAACTGTTGTGTATAAGGGTGCCTGTCGAGCAAACAAGTTTCAAAAATCCTAATATGCCCTTCATTACTTTATGGTGTCAGAAGAACTGCTTATGATATCCATACAGACATGTGTATACATTACCTCATCTTTTCAATGTACTCCAGAAGTGGTTGGAGGAGAGAATGAGAGAAAACCAAATCTGGTGTTTTCATCGCCAACAATTTCACTGGGAGCTGTCAGGAAGGCAAAAGCCTCTGGGATAAGTCACAAGGACAGAACCTGGAGCTCACGGCAGGTGGAAATACATTTTGTGAAGCTGTAGATCAATGCTATAGATTAGAGTGGATCAGCTGATGGCACTCAATACTGCATATCTGTACAGACTCACATCAAAAACATCCTCACTGTGAAAACACGGATTGTATCTAAACTCTTTTTACACCTTGCTGTGTTGGCCAGTATGGCTTTGGTGAGCAGGGCTGCAGAGCAGCTGAAATATATCTAGGTGTTTTCTTTCTCCTTGAGGTTGGTGACCAGTCTGGAGCTGATACAGTGGAGTCCAGTGATGTTTTGGCTTCTCTTGCACTCACACCAGATTGTGGAGAACTGGGTGGCCTCCAGCAGTGATGAAGGATGTTGGAATTTGGTGAAATTGCTTCAATATCAATGTACTTGTAAGCTAACTAATAAAATATTAAAACTGTTAACACAAAGAACTTTAGTCTGGACCTCAAAGGAGAGAGGAAAGACTGTTTATTGATGGTCTTTAATACAGCAAGGCTTCACAGGCGATGGTCAGCTCAGCAGAGTTTCAGATGTTACACTCACAAAGTCTTGCGCTCACAGTCTCACACCTTACACACTCCTCAACCCTCTCGTGGTCCCGTTTCTATCCTGTCTCCCCCGAGAGCAACCCAACAGCAACCTTAATAGTTAGAACTGTTTACACAAGCCTGGCAGGGTGTTTGGGTTTGCTTGACCTTGGCGTGGCCTGGGCACTGGTGCCTAATTGGAAAAACATTCCCTGAAAGGTATCCTTGGATTGATAGTGAGTACTTGCTTATCTGACTCCTCTCTGTCACAGGCAATGACAGTGGGGGCAGACATGGGAGAACAGCTTGTGGGGTACACCCAAGTAGTGTGCACCCATGTCCCCCAGGACAGACCATAGGTCACACGCAAAGAGTGGACCAAAACCTAAAATACGAGGTACAAGACCAGAGGTCACACGCAGAGAGTGAACCTGAGCCCAAGGTATGAGGTAAAGAACCAGTATATCAAAGATCACAGTTGTGTTCCTTGTATAATTATCTTGGCACAGTGATTGACCTGAAAACAACTGTATGAGTGTATGAAATCATGGGCCAGTCAGTCAGTAGGCCTGCACCACATACACACGATCACAGTGTGCATGTGCACATGATTAGTTCAATATAGCAGCATCACGTTGGTAACCTGATAGACCTGATTACCCTAATCACCCTAAAAGCTACATAAACACAATTACCATTAAACTGTTTATACTAATTATACTAGACTAATCGTTATACTGCTTACTAACTATGGTAAATAATCACAAAATAATCACCATTATGCTTCAAGGAGGATGTTATCAGAGCTGTTGATGGTAAAGTAGGTATGCAGTTGTGCCTTTCAAGGCATTCAATTGGTTTTCTGTAGCAAAGATCTCATTGGGAGGTGGCCTGAGGCCAGATCAGATTAATGTAGTTTTTAGTTTAGTTTAGTTTAAAGTAGTTTTTTTTTTTCCACATTTTCACACATGAACTGTTCACTGTTTGCAAATGAGAACAGCACTCCTGCTGGATGCTGATGAAGTCATGCACTGTTGGCCCTCACAATGGCCCTACCAAACCCTCAGAAGGTGCTTACTGTAGGATCCAATAGTAACTTGACCTGTTCAGTATAACAGAATAATTAAGCCGTGCTGCTGGAGGGCCATAGTGTATGCAGGGATAGCCACTTAATCCAGTGAATCACAGTTTGATTGAACCAATGCTACTCTCATCTCAGGTTCTGAGGGTCAGTGGTTTAAAGGCTGGAAACCCCACAAGACTATTTTTACCCAAGACTGTATTTGGCTACACCTGATACAATATTCAATATTTTTTCTGTAAAATGAGATTGACCATTGAGCATGCTTTCATGTTACCCATGCTACTCCCCCAAGCATGATGTTTACAACCTTCACATAACAAATTCCCTGATTTGGCTCATTAATGTGAAGGGAGCACTTTCCCCACGTCTGCAGTCAATTACCCGATGATTGCTCCTTCCTCACTGGAGTGTCTTAATGTGCTGCCTAATTAGTCTAATTACAATTTATAGCTAATTGTATCAGCCATTAAGAGGTCATTTTTATATATTAAGTACCCATAATCCCCAAACCTCATTAAGATGTTTATTCAAACAGGATTATGCCTGAAGGCAGATGTCAAACTCACAGATTACATAAAAGGCCAAATGCTGTCAGGAGTTGTATTATGACACAAGGGAATCACATACACTTTCTGCACAGAGCTATATCATGCAGCCTGAACTTTGATATATTTATTTTGATATATTATTTAGGGTTTAATTTATCATTTTCCTTTATGTCTTAGTTGTCTTACTCCTTCCTAGTTTGTCGTAAAGGTTGTGAAGGTGTGTGAAGGTGTACCCCAGGGTCACTCCCAGGACACTGCATTTCAACTGCAAATAGGTAATCAGATAATTGGTCACTGAGTGGAGTCAGACAAGTGGCAAAGCATGTTTTTGTGACTTGATTCTGAAACCTGCAATTTAGTCCTCTAGCGCTGATACAGCCCTCCTTATAAGGTCACATTTTCACATTCAGTTGAGGTAACTTCATTATCTCTATTAGTCATCAATTAGTCCGGATTCGCCCGAAAAAAAAAGATTTAGCTGTTAGTTGAATGTGAACCTGTCTTTAAAATTGCTTAGCAAGCATCTGCTATAATACAATTAACTTTGATGCATATGTGTGTTTTTGGCAGTGTGTGTATATTTACATTCTGTCCCCTGGACCAGGACTGAGAATCATTGCTCTTCCCTGCAAAATACTACATATAGTAAATGCATAAAGATGGCAAACAGCAGAAGGGTGTTTTCACTGAATGATAAATAGAGATCCGAAATTTGTTAGTCATACAATTTATAAAAATGTCACCAAAAATGTCCTTCACTTACTACAAAATTATGATATTTAATGAAAGATTTGTCCAGCACTGAATTGATCTTTTTGCCTCTTCTGAACCCCATTAGATGGAGGCCTTTGTGTCCCTTACCTCATTTATTCCAATTATGTATCTTTTCAAGGTATTGAAGGGAGAGTTAGTCAATTTGTATGCTAATGCCAGTGGATTTTACCTTCACTGATGAAAAAAATCATCATCATACAACAATTTGATTGTGATGTATGTGTTTAAATAAAGCTAATATAACAAAGCCATATGGCTCACAACCTTATTTGTTCATCAAATGGGCTGAAAATGTTGAATGTTATACAATTATAGTGAAAGTGGTGCACCAGAACCTTCCAGTCATTGTTAAACATGGACAGCACATTTTTTTGTCTAATTTAGTTCATCATTATCAGCAAGTTGAAAACTAGGCCTGTCTTCAGATGTTTTTGTTTTTTTGTTCAGAAAAAAGCTTGAGTATTATTTGGCATACGCCTGATTTGGACAGCAAAATTGTTTCACTGTACGGCTCTATTCACATCTGTGAAAAATGAAAAGCTGAACACTACTTCAGTGACATCGTTCTATCCAATTTCTTTGGCGAGGGTGAACAGGCTGTTATTGATCTAAATGATGTTGCCAGCACTGTAGCTGCAAATGGACTTAAGTGCTCAGGTCTTCGGGAATTATTATTTTGTCAAAACGTAGGACCTATTCATCTGTAACCCTATCCCCTTTTCTTGGAAGCCAGGCTCCGAGCCAGCGGCTGTTCTCTGGCGGTTATTTTCCGTTTCATTCAAGTGGCAATTTTTGACTCTTTCCTATGGGTCAGTCAATTGAAATGAAATAGTTCTTACCACTTGTTTATAAAAGTAATAGCATTTAATTAAGAATGTGTAGATAAGACAGTGTACATTGTCTATGTCATAGTGATAAATTAGAGGAAACCCAAAGGCAAATAAGGTCTTGGTTGGTGAAAATGACCCAGGGGTTCAGAGTTGCCATAGGAACAGTAATAAAATAAATTTGATTAATTTGTTGTGTCTGTTAACAGACTGAGCTCCCAGGTCTGCCTCAGAGTACGCTCAGCATATAGCAGCACTGCCTATAAAGTACACACATCAGCATTAGGCTTTCTGTCAATTAACGAAATAACATCTAAGCCAGAAGTGTCTAAGAGCTGTCTAAGAACTTTACAGTTGAAACTGCTGTGCTTAAATATGGAATACTTATGTTTGCAGGCAAATCCCCATGCATTACCATACCAGAGATACAATCAGGCATCCAGATTACAAGGTTTACCCCCAGCATGCCAATGGATCTGTTGGTTAATGAAAGGGTTTATGTAAAGAGCATTTGACATACATGTCTGACATATTTGCCAGCTGGCATGTACATCTATAAGAAGCACAATACATGCAGTCGAATACCAAATATAGGACAAACCAAGTCGATTCAAATTAAAACAGTGCAGTACACTGATTTTCTGCAGCACTTTCTGATATGGTTAAATAAAATGCACAGAGGATGTCCATATGCAAAAACACATCTTCCTAAGTAATAATTAGCACATTCTGTGTAAATAATTTTTCCATCACCAATATAGCCAACTTTATGCAGATGTTTTTTGAAAAGGCCACCTCAAAGCAAATGAATTTGGCTTTATTTGGGTCAAATTATGCATAATCACTCAAATTGATTTTTGACTGTTATTACTCTATGTACACATTTAATACATTTATGTGTCATTTATATCTTCATTCCTTTTTTCCTGGCACCTGATTTGAGGTGTATCATAAGAATTCAGATTGACTGATCAATTGCGCTGATGAATTGTTACACCCCAAATAGCAAAATCCCCAAAGGATTAAGGCCTGAATTTAGACTTCTCTTTTTCCTGTGAATCTGACCTGAAATGCAAATTCATTTGTCTGTTGCAGAGAGAGAGACAAGTCAGGTCTGTTCATTTGCGGGCAACAGAGCAGCATGACCCACATATTGCAGTCAGGAAATGTATCAAGCTTAACATTAACCCCTCCCCCCCACACACACACACACACACACACACACTCACACACACACACACACACACACACACACACACACACACACACACACTGTCACGCCCAGCACAAGCACAGGAATAGTAATGAAGCCTCACACAGCTGGCCGTGCGTGCAAGCCAACAGACTGTCCTTGTCCACTGTATGAATGATAGCTGCTTGTCATCATGTCATATACATGCAAGGTTATATTGCAGGAGTAAGTGTAATTTCCAAGCCCCTACACCGAAAGTGTCATAAACAAGTGGCTTGTGCAAGGGTTTAATTCAGAGACAGCCACTAAAACACCAGCCCACTGGCCTCATCCTTCTTTATCCCCCATCATGGTGGTTACGCACAACCTGTTTTTAATGTCACGGGGGTTATCAATACTCTTTAGTTTTAAATCTAGTCAAATTTCTTGTAAAAAAAAAATTGAGTTTCTAGAAAAAATTTAAATTAAATATTTTTAGTTGCTTTGCAGACATCATTGTCCAGGGTGACTTACATGACGTAGGTTTTACACATTATGTAAGAATTGATAAGATTGATATTTACCGGAGCAGTTCAGGAATTCAGATCTGCAGCCTTCTGAGTTAAAGCCCAGTTCCTCCACTGCTATGCCACAGTGCAGCCACGGTCTAAGTCTAAGAAATACAAATGAATGAAACCAGGCTACACAACCCAGTATCACTGGTGCATGACCTACTCTAAACTGCCTTCCTAGATGGAGCCTGGCTAATATTATCTGTTGAATTGCAAAAGGATGAAAGCCTTCTTTTGAAACCTGGAGACACTTTTCCCAGCCAGCATTGTGAGTCTTCTGCAGTAGGATTGAATATTTTGCCATTATTGGACCAGCAGAGGGGGCACAAAATTACAGTACTAAAGAAACACTGAACCAGCACTTCTGTTCAAACCTGTGATCTTGGCCCTGAGATGAAACAGCTGCACTCCCTGGGCTTACTCATTGCTGACTTTAAGGCCACTGCGCAGTGGACAGGTATTGAATTTGCACAGGTCAGTCAAACCTCACACATCAAATTCTGTCATTAGGCAACAAGCAGCATCAGTGACAGCAAGGCCCCAAAAGTGTTATTGTACCATTACTTTCTTCTAAAAGTGGATTGTATACATATATATGTATACAATATATACATATAGTATATATTATATGTATGGCACACAGTCTGATTGTTTGGTTTGACTGTAGGTTTACATCTCATTTTTTTCAGTTGGACTGCCTTTCGTGATAGACACCAGACACAATTAATTTCATGCATAGATTCTAAAGCAACAAGAGTGTTATAATGCCTTCTCTTAACACGCTGTGGGTGTGCTCTTCTGGAGGGAAAAAAAAATGTTCTAAGAGCTGCCATATCCACTCATTTTCGGCGCACTTTACATTCCCCGCCACAAAAAAAGGCAGTCATAGGGAAATGGAAAATTCGCCGCTGTTCTGGGCCGGGGCCACAGAGCGCTCGGCGTGCCGCGTGTTTAGTAGCTGCTAATGCACCCCCTGCGGTTTTTGGGAAGTACTGCTGGATGGGAGCCGCGCCTCGCAGGCTGTGCGCGCAGCGGAGCTTGGACGAGCGCCCTCCGGGTTGCTCTGCACACCGTTAGCCAGTGCCAGGGCTATCCAGCTCACCGGGCCAGATCTGCGCGACAACCAGGAGAAAGGCTGCTCTCAGTCACTGAGACATCTATTAAAGGAGAGCCCAGGCCTCATCTCTGTTGAAAAAAATAATCAGATTTACAGAAATTTACATTTGTTTGCTGTTATCATGTATCAAACGCATGTATCAAACTGATGCTCTGTATTAATGAGTGTGCTGGAAGAAAGTCATACAGCATTTTTGAAATGATCTCCTAGGTAAAGGGTTTAGCCTGAAGTGCCCCACACAAGATAACTAAATGGCCCTTAAAAGGCAGATTTGTAACTGCCTGCTGCATTCAACCAAAATTTGCTGAATTCCATCAGTAATTTGCTGACACATTACATACCCCACCACATGCACGGTCTGTATATTATAAACATAATGATATTGCAATGTCCACGGACAACGTGTTCATGAAGGATGATGAGTCCTCTAGAAAGGTATTATTTTAAAGCTGAGTCATCAAACCTTCTTTCTTTTTTTTGCTCAGCTCTGTGACTGAAGATCATGATGTCAACACTGTGTGCAGATTGCTATTCTCATTCATTTGTTTAGCCGAGACCCTTACCCATTGTTACCTTCCTTAGGTTTTATAACTCATTATATTGTCCTTTGCCCAGGGGTACAAGAGTAGCATCCCACTCAGGATTATAAGATGCAACCAATTCGGGAACGAGTGTTGTGCCCGAAGCACTACTCCATGCTACTGCGTGGTAATGAGGTTACTCAGCACAGTGCTGGCAGCCCGCGGGGTTGGAGTCGCACACACAAGAGGGCTAACGATTCTGCCAGCAGGACCTTGTGCCAGGGGCTCTGGGGTGCAAACACATTACACTCCCATCTCGCCCTGGCAGGCCTCACATGCGCCAGGAGACTCAACCCTTTTAGCCAAGTAGTTTGGGACAATTTACTAGGAGTGAAAAGTTCAGTGTGGTGGCTTATTGCAAGCTGCGATCACCAGCTGTGATCACCAGGCAGTTCAAAAACATACTCAAACTGTCCACTGTTATATTATTATTATTATTATTATTATTATTATTATTATTATGTGTGACAAAGCAGGATGCTTGACACATGCTCCAAAGACTGATTGAGAATGTGCCCAAACGTGCTTTTAGGCTTGACGTCGTATTCTTGCACTTTAGGGAACTCCTTGAGTGTTTTCTGACAGTCACCCTGCAATCCTGAGGGGTGTGTCTGGGTCATACGATTTACATCTCCTTTGTGGTATAAGCAGCTTAAGTTTAAGCCATGAGGAGGAATTTGAATGCTAGTGTCTCTACATGGATATAAACAGCAAGCTCTACTATGAACTTTAGCTCTCCCTTGCCTATGGAATGTATCGCCATGCACCTATTCCCTAGCAGGCTTATAGCTATGACTCCTGAATGCCCCAAATGAAACCTATGTCTGCTTAGTGTACAAATCAGATTTTATATCATCGTTTTTTTTTTTTTTTTTTTTTGACCCAGACGTCGAGCAAATGCCCATCTTACATCTTATGGGCATGTTCCACCCCTGAGTTGCAAAATGGTAAGACAGAGAGGGGCGACAGAGAACCTTGAAAGACGTTTGTGGTACAGTAGCTGTCTGTGGTTGTATGCAAAGACATCACATCATGCAAAGTTATGTTCAAAATTCAAGATTCAGACACATTCATTCACAAACCACCTGGATGACTCATAGAATGTGCCCTCCACGTCAACCGATCCACACATCATGAAGATGCGTGAATCTGAGCAGATTTTTTGTGCAGAATGATGTCCTAAAGCACAAGTTGTGCATCGCAGCAGGCAAAATGTTGCACGGATAAGGCAGTAAATGTAGACTGCATCTATAAAAATCATTTATGTTGATATAATGGTCATAGATTTTATGACAGCTGTCCTAATTACCTGCAGTTTTCTTTTTCATTACCATATGTAGGACACTGCTGCAGCCTCCTGAAATGCTGTCTTGCAATCTTGCCTTACCTTATATGACTATTTACCTGATTGAAATGGATGGTGCATCAAACACAAAATCCTCATTTTACCTCAACAGTTTTGCAGTAATTATGCTTCTGAAGACGACATGAAAGCCAGAAAGGGCTGAAAAAAGGCTCCTCAAGGAAACTTCAGAGGTTCCAACCTAGTGAAGTCATAGTGATGTCATTTCACCATTATAGAAAGAAATCCATAAATAAATGTAATTTAATTCAAAGTATTGGGAAAGCATTTGAGGTTGAGGTGGTGTGTCTGAATATATGTTTGCACACATGAAAAAATACCTCTGTGGTTCACAAAAGCTGGACAATTGTCAAATCTACAAGATTTGGCTTTCCCTCAGTGAGAGATAATGATATTATATTTAATTACAAGGACAACATTGATATTGGAGATTAAAATAATTAGTCAGACAATCTGCTGAAGTGTGTAGGCAACTCCAGTTTGTCTGCCGGGGCTTGAACTTTTTAACTTGTTTTCTCGCTACAGTTTAAATTTTGATTTTGTAGTATGTTAATGTAGCTAATGAAATTAGTTTCTGCAATTATAGTTGTATATATATATATATATATATGTGTGTGTGTGTGTAATTGAACATTTCTGTTCAATTATAATGAGCATCTTGCTCAGAGTGAGTTTGCAGGTCCCTGAAAAATCCAGTGTTCTCTTAATACAGAATTACACACAAAAACCATAAGTGATTCATTCCAACTGATACGTGCATGATAGCTGCCCCTAGGAGTGCTTATAAAAACAGATTTAAACCATAACAATGGTTAGGTTGTCATAGATGTGTTTTTATTATATTAAAACACATTTTTGTAATGTGACTCATAAAATGTTCTTCTTTACATGAAATAGTACTTCATACATCATATGCAAGAGATAACGAATGAATCTTGCTATACAAATAATGCTCCTTGCAGTTAAGTAAAAATATAATTATATCTTTCATTTGCTTAGCAGTCACCCTAATCCAAGGAGACCATTGAATTCTGGGATAGTGGCACAGGGAAATAGCAATGCAAATAACAATTTTTGCAATAAACTGGTACGCTTGCATTTATCAGCACTGATCTTCACAGATTGTGATGGATATTCCTCCCTCCCTCCATTTGAATCTAATCAACATATTGAATCCACTGTTAATAATGCAATTCATCACTCACTGCAGAGATCAATGACAGTGTATCTGTGGATAAGAGCCTAAAGAAGAATACATTATAACATGAGTCAAGGTTAATTACATGGTGACTCGCTTGGCCAAAGAAACACTTTCTCTGGGTTTTATATTGTCATAAAACTGCCCCACTTACAGTTTTGTTTTAAACAAATTGAGCACAAAAACTTGTATACACAGGCCTCCTTAGACACAAGGTTGTCTGGTTCATTCGCTTCTATTTATGCCCTGCACTGTTCAACCATGTCCTTTGTCCTATTGGCAGTCTTTTATGAGCTTAAATCTGGTCCCAATGGCAGAATGTTTTGAGTTTAGTAAAGTGTGCTAGGAACACCCTTACATTTACAATATATTGACAACTCTGGTGACATCATTTCATTTTCATAATATTACACACGAGATTGTTTCATCTTCACTGAAAAGTTTAATCAAGTGATGTTCAGTCCTCATACTTCCACTATTCATGGGCAAGGAGATCAAAGAAAATGAAAGCTCAACAAGTTCAGGGGGGCAGGGAATTCATACATCCATACCTACAAATGATATGTATAAATTGCCTACAAACCTCTGTTTCCTGCTGCACTCACTGGTTATGACTCCACCCTGTTGCTGTCTAGTAGCATGTTACTTGCAATCACTGCTGCTTTGCCAGGTGTTTTGCCAGGTGTCATCTTTTGCACCGCTTGTTGCCACAGCCACTCCTTCTGCTGTTTCTTCTGCAATCATTTCCAGTCTGGCAGGAGGACAGCGTACAGTGCATACTCATTCTATCCACCAGCACCAGCTCCACCCTCTTGGCCTCTCACAATTGTTGATTCACTATCCTATTTCAGTCTGCAGAAATTTTGGGAATTACCTTACACTATTGTCATTTAGCAGATGCTTTTATCTAGAGCAACTTCCATAGGTTACAATTTTGTCCGTTTATACAGCAGGATATGTACTGAGGCAATAGTGGGTTATGTACCTTGCCCAAGGGTATAACAGCAGTGCCCCAGCGAGGAATGGAACCAGCAGCCTTTCAGTTATATACCCTGGGCATTACCAGTACACTACACTGATGCTCCAGATCCCAGACCCACTGAAGCTCTCCCCTACTCAGAAATCACCTACCCTTAAATTGTCATCTGACTAACAAGGAAAAGAACCTTTCGTAATCCTTTCTGAACTTCATTTACACTCCCCGTGGGCATATCCCTCTCAACCACAGGTCACTGAAAAGCACCAAACATTGGTTCCACAAACACCTGAGGGCAGTGCTCACTCGACCACCTCATCAAACAGCTTAGCAGATGGACCTCAGCTTCCTTCACCTCATACACCCCCCTCTGACCTTCAAAGCCTCAAAACCGCATTACTGACAATTGCACCATTGTAACAAAATGGTCATTCACATAAACTTGCTTCATGACTTTGACTCTGGATCACCAGCTTCTTTTAGGGGGGCTCTCAGCAGAGTCCTAAAGCTGTGCTGGCATGCTTGCTTCCCTGAAGGACTGAACTTCATGTGAAGGCAAAAATCCCTGCAGGCCTGCTTCCCAGTAATTTCAATGCTTTACCTTTCCAGCAATAACAACCTTTAAACCTTTTTCAGTCTTTTCAGTCGTTCTAGAAATTTTTGTCCTAGCAAAAAGTTATAGATGGTACATGTTGACCTATTTGGGTATCAGACTGAATAGTGAACTATAACCTTGGTCTCTCCGTAGAGTTTTCCCAGTAATGCTGTTCAAAAATACATCTGTTTCCCTTCTGGCTCTCTCTATTGCTCTTTCACTCTTTCTCGGGTTCTCTAACATTCATTTAAATTCAAAGCTTTACTATTAAGACTAACAGTAAAATTGTCAAAGCAGTTACGTTCAGTATATGGTGAAAATGCACAGTGTAATAAACAGATATCTGCACCTGTATACAAATATACCTACCAACATACGGTTGGTAGGGCATACACCATACCTATACAGCATTGACAGTTTGGAATCTTTCAGAGTTTTCGACAGAAATAACCATAATGTCCCTGTGGTGTGAGTCCTTACAAACATTTATTTTTGTTCTGTATCTAACCTCATTTAAGCAAACAATACAGAAACAATGTCATACATCCACACCCAAATTTTTCACAGGCACAGGGCCACTACAATGTAATGGTACCTCCTCAGTATCTCCCAGGAGGTCTCCTCATTGACTTAGCTGGGTCAGAACCTACCCCTCAGTGCTTCCCCGAAATGACTTTCAAACTGTGGCTCCTGCGCTGGGCTGCTTTGATTGAACAGCTTGAAGGCAGTGCACTGCAGTGCACAAGCGCACTGCAACTGCTTTGGAGTCATCATCAATTCAAATTACAAGGTGTGCACCTTGGGAAATTCCCACAGCGACTCTGTAGAAAAAGCATGAGACCACATGATTTAAACCCCAGCCAGAGTGTGGAAAAAACCTGAATTAGCTTGTCATCCAGCGCTCATTATACCACAACCGACTTTTTCAGTTGGATTGACTGCATAGGATATGTGCTTCCTGGTAGACCGTTGAGCCACTAATTATCAATTTTCCTAAAGATCAGAGCTTGATAGTTACATTCATTACATTGACTTTTTGTTTCCTTCTGGATAACTGAATGCTCTATATGTCCTCGGTGCTCTTTTTATTAAATCAAATACACTAGAAATAGAAATAAAGGGCAAACTTTCCTCTGTAGTTTATTGACAGGGCATGATTTGGTGATGCCCAGGGATTTATGTTGAGAACTTGTGCATGTGTGTGTATTTGGGGGGGGGGCAGTATTGTTTCACATTCGTTTCTTTATCCTGGAGGCCTCATCACCATGGCGATGCCTAGGACTAGCGCTATGCCTTGTTAGAAGGGGGAATGTGACTCCGTCCTCCTGGCTCCCTGCCAGACATTGATCCTTCCCCTGCAGCGGCCATGTTGCACCTGATCTCCCCAGCCCGGCCGGACACTGCACAGCGAGGAGCTCGTGGTGGCTTAATCACTTAAAAGGCACCCAGGGTGGGTCCGTGAGAAAATAAATACGAGGCACATGATTGATTTGACAAACCAAACTGCTGAGAAATTATCCCTGTTAGAGGCACTTACTTGAGGTGTGCTTGTATAATGTGTACAAGTTCTATGTGCAAGTTCTTACTCGTCTGTCTTTTTGAATTCATCAACAGCCTTTTTTCCAGTAAACATTGTAGTATTTTTGTCATTGTTTATTGACTATTAGAAAATAAAGTAATGGCAATTTACCTTCCTTCTTTTTGCCTCCTTTCCTTTGCCTCCTAACCTTTCAGACCTCCCCTTTTTTCACCCACTTTTTTTGTGATTACCATTTCTACTTTTTTAGGATCATTTTTCTACAGCAACCTCTAGGTTTTACTCCACTGGTGTCATCCAAGCAAATCATAGACGCCCAACAAGTTGCAAAGTGCTGAGATCATTGTGATGAAGGGACCCTGGCCAACCCACCCATCCCTATTCCCAGTGGAGGAAAGCCAATTTGTTCTGGTGCAGTGGGCTCCCAGTCATTGTCAGTCAATATTGAACCTGAGCCAAGATGACTGCCTTGTTGACTGAGCCGCTCAGGAGCCCTGTAGTGATCTTCTAGCCCTAGAAGAGCCGCTCAGGAGCCCTAGTCCTCTCTGGCCTTTCATTCTAGAAAAATGATTTTTCTAAACTGTGTTTTTGTTATGCAAAATAAATCTTGAACCGCAATTATGCAGTTTGTATCTGCCATATGGTGGAACGTTATTTAATAAGCTAATGAGCCCAAGGGGAGTAATCCACAAAAAGGTAAATCTATCCTGAAGAAAAAAAAAAAACTCATAATGTGGTTATTCTGCCTGAGACAATGCTGTGCAATATTATGTTCCATTAAAATTTATTTTCTCAGCCCCCATCCTTTGTCACTGACAAAGCCTACATATTGCAGCTGGTTAGAAAATTAGGTTAAACATGGCAAGAGTTCAATAGCTGCAACTCACGCTGGATTTTAAACTGCAGCCTTCTGTTAGGCAGACCCCTACAGAAATGTACCACCCTACAGAAATCCTCACATGGCATTAGTCAGGACATGGCAATTCTCTGTCATGGTCTCATAAGGGTAAACATGCTGACTTTCATTTTTACTGGTCACCATGTTATAGGTGGCACGAAGTTCAGGAGATTGCTCCTTCTTCATCAGCCTCATTAAAAAAACATTACATTCATGGGTCTGAGGACCTGTTTTCATTTGAGAATTGAGCTTCAGTGAAGTGCTTTTCAAGATCTATAATATATGTGCAGATTTACAGTTTTACTAGTTGGATTCTTTCCTGACCGCAGAGACTCCACCAGACAAACAGCGTGAAACTGAAACATGATCAGTAAGTTCATTCATCATGATTTTTTTTTATTCTATTTGTCTCATTTTCTTTGTACATCTCTGGACCAAAGCCTAATCAAGATTATGGCCTCAACCAATATTCTCTGTTCTGTAATTAGAGCCGGTGATGGAAGAGTTGAGGTACCTCATATTCTTATTTAAACTAGCGTGCAAGAGAGCACAGGCAGAGTATTAAAGATCTAAAAAGTCCCGTATAGATTCTCAACAATATGAAAACCATGTCCCATATGAACTCTTAGGGGCTAATTGAGACTTGAGACATGTAAACCCTGCTTAAGTGCTTCTTCAGAGAGTTGCATGCCTCTGTTACTACTAAGTACATTCAGGCATGACCCATTTAAGCTCCTATGTGGTAAATGCACTTTGGGGTGGAGTTTGCCAAAAATGAGGGCGTGTTGCTTGAAATGAAGGTGTCTCATTATTTTCCAAGATACACGTATTCTGACTTGACACTTAAGTCTGTTTTCTCTCTATAGCCCCCCTGAGCAAGAAAAGATCAAATAAGATAACACAATACAACGATAATATTAGTTGCCCCTGAATAAAGAACTTGAAAATATCCAACCACTACATGTACAATGCATGCTATATAAGCCCGGATGATAGAAACTTTGATAAAAATATGAATAACAATCATTGATTATATATATATATATATATATATATATATATATGATTAAACAATAAATATACAGGTACTTTTGCATAGCCTTTTGCAAGTTCAAAAGATCCTTTCTTTCAGAGTAAAAGATTCAAATCACTTTAGTCAAAATACAGTATATGAATGTCCCTAAAACAATGGCTTATTTCTGCCTCAGACTTTCAGTACCATTTACAACCATCATCAATCATAATTCTGCTTCACTGAAAAGATTTTGGACATTGTGTATCTGACCTATTTTTGCAAGTGTTTTCAATTCTCACATCTAAAATAGGATGAAAATAGAACTATAACAACAGAAAAGAAAGTTATGCATATAATGTTTGTGTTGGTATTTCCAATTAATGTTCACCACTCAAGTTAACACACATGTGTTATCACAGGAGGTGATTGGCCTATATTTAAATCCACCTATGGATGCCGTTAATAATGTGTGTACTGGTCTTTTTTCTTGCAAAGTAATTGGAGCACTTCACGTGACAATCCCTAGATCAGATGTCCCGTTGCACTGTAACACTGATATTGCATGGGAAACTAATAAATGCATAAGCCCTGACTCAGCAGAATAATCTCTCTGAAGCAAATAACATTCACACCATTGGGCAGCCTCAGGGATCAAGGGAAAAACAAAAAGGCAAAATGTGCCTTTGGTGACAGCAAAAATCATCCATTTTCTCAGATATACGCTTATTTACTCAATTATTTACGGTGATGTAATTTAAATGTAAATGTGTGTAGTTGTACAGTGTGCATGTGTGCTTTAAAAAAAGTGTCCTGAACCTCGCTACATGTATAACTGTTCTTTGTCAGGGCAGATTGTTAATAACGCGTTACGATCCAATGTCCCAATGTTCCAGGCCTCGTGTTCAGCTGGTGACTCTCCCACAGACACGAACAGGCATCTCTTTGTCCCACTCGTTCTCTCTCACCCCCCCCCCCCCCCACTCCACTTAAGCTGAGTAGATGATGATGATCCTTCAATTATCTGATACAGTTTTCCTGTCCATTAGGTGTCCCCTCTCAGCTTGGTAGATATCGGTGGTCTTGAGTTTTGAGGGTTGTGGCGTTTGATTTCCAAGCGTGAAAATAGGAGAATATCTGTGGTTGACATTTAAAAAAAAAAAAAAAACATTTTCTGCCCTTGATCTGATCAACAGATAGCAAGGCAGATATCACAGTCATCCCCACCAATTATAACAGAAGTGAGGGGACTGATTGAGGAGGGATGAATTAAAGAGAGTGAGAGTGGCTCTTCCTCTTTTCCTCTGAGCGGTGCAGTAATTTACGGCCCATCTGAATCCACCATCTAATGAATATTTTAGAGGTAATCTGTAAATATAATTTGCACATACAGAATTTTTTTTTTTTAACTGCAGGATGTAATGCGCTGAGCTGAAAAAGGTGGCTCACACTTTGCTCTGCCTCTTTGGTGAATGTCTCAACCATCAGCACCAAAAGCCATCCAACACATACTGGGCTAACAGTGGCATAAGGATGACATCAGAGGCCCATCAGCTCTAAGTGGTGCAGAGGAAACTGTCTGTGTGCTGATGGCAGCCATGCCTCAGATCACTGCACTATTGACTGGAGAAAGTTTTGGGGTAGCATGTTGCTTCCAAAAACCAACCGGAACTGCGGGAGGTTTTGGACCCCGTGCAAGAGGGCGGCATCCAGACCGGATCCCTTCGTTGTTGGGTCACATGCATTCTGAGCCTCTTGCCTGAAAGGGTGACATTTTTATCTGACTCATTCATGTCAAAAATGTTGACAGCTGACATTTTCAATGCAACCCATTGATCACAACCTTGAAAAAAAAGTGCACTGAAAAATTTCTTTTTCCAAGTTGAAAACTGGGTCATGCCACTATATGACATACATAGAGCCAAGTGTCGTGTGAATTTACTTCACCTTTCCATTCCACAGCTGATCTCATTATACAAGCATGAGTTCCCATGAGGTTCCCTGACGTACAAACCCAGCGTGGTGTCGCTGAGTGAGAGAAGCCCTTTGCCATGCAAACATATATTTTTCATATCTTTAAAGGGCATGCAAGCCAGTGGTTCTTTCACCTGTACTGGCTGCTCTTATAAGACATCCTCAGCAGGTTTTTAGTTGTAAATGGAATTTCATCTACCCGTAACACCCATAACTGTCTTCTTGGCCTTCTATGATTTTTGTACAGCACTTGTTTTTCTGGGTTTTTTTATTATTATTTACAGTGTGGCGCGCAAAACTGACCACTATATTATAAATGTTGTCTAATAATTACATTGCTCGGAATTAATATGACCTTGTTTGATTTATCTACTCTGTGCCTTTTGCAATATATCCCAGCACACTGTTTGCATTGTTCTGGTACAGTACACTCTCCATTATCTGATTTTTCAATATGGCAATATTTATTACAGTCCAGGCCTGATGTTTACACCTATAGTGCATTAAAATCTTAATAGTGGTATTAAAAACATGACTAAAATGGTAACCAGGAAGGATCTCTGGACATGAAAAACCACCTGCTAGGGGGATGAGTTATTTCATTGATACCACGTTTGGTCTTTTTAAATCAGTGACTAACATGGCTGCTCTTCAGGTCTGACTCACAATCTCTCTTCTTTGAAGACTATGCCTCCACGCATGGAAATATGTTGTTCCCACATGCTCTGACTGAAAGATTACATTTCTGGAAGTGTTTCTGCTGCAGGTGTGAGTCCTTCAATCTCGGCAGGAGTATTAGAGCAAACTCCCACTCCCTCCCTCCCGTCTCTCTCCATCCCCCTCCCTCTGTCTCCATTGCTCTCTCTCTGTCTCTGCCTGTCTCCCTCTCTGTATTTACAAAGAGGATGGCTTGAATGAGGGTAATGTTTGCACCATTTTAATTGACCTTATCCTTCTTTTACGAACATCTTTTGTGCGTGCTGGGTTAATTTTCTATTTTGAGACAAGATCTCTCAGTCTCTGAGAGGGATTCTGCCTCTCAGTCTCTATCTCTCATCTCTGTCCCTCTCTTTTTTTCTCACGCTCTTTCTGTCTCTGTGTTTTAATATTGCTGTAGACCCTTCGAAGGGAATGTGATCCCCTTATCAGGCTGAAGCTAATAGCCTTCCCCCCTAAGATGACATCATTACCTCTTGGCAAACAGAACCAGCAACAACCTGTTTATACCCAGATCCAGCTAAAAGGGGCTTTAGTGAGGGTTCAAATTACTGTCAACTGACACAGGCATGATAACCTGCTGAATGGTGGTCAGAATTTGGAAAAAAAAAATCTAATGGCATGTAGACTTTGTGTCTTCCTGGTGCCCCTGTTGCTTAGTTGACCAGACACTCCAGAGACTGCAGCACACATGGGACACACAGCATGTGCAGACTTGAGCAGTATAACACAGGTGGACAAGTCTAGCGCTGATAATGGGCAGTCTCAGTCCAAAGGAGACGCAAGATCAGACAATCAATCTGGCTCAAAGCAACAGTTAAAATGGGAGTGAAAAAAAAAAAACCTCAGCAGCTGAGCTGAACAGACACTTGTTCCCCGAGCTGGATGTTTTCCTAGCAACAACCACTCGCATAAATGTGCCCGTGAAAACGAGGAGCTAACGCCAGGATTCCATTCCATCCACTTGTATCCTGACTGATTTTGTAGTCACTGCCAAGCCCCCACACACAAGAGGCACCTTCTGAGAGTTTCCCTTCAGTTACTCTCACAGTGAGCAGATGGCGTGAAGGAGTCAGTTGTTCGTTTGTGTCTCCCTGTTAGAGAATAGACTGGCACTCAGGTACAAACAGTAATTTTCCATTTTCGTGCAGTGGACAATGGAACTACAGAAGGCCTGCATGATATTGTCTGCATGTGTGGCCAAAGGGTGATAGTTAAGATGCCAGTAGAGAGCACAGAGGTTCTAAAACTAGACTTCTGAACAGAACGTTGCAGGATCAAGCCCCATACCTCACTGCTGTTGTATTCTTGTTCAAGGTACTGACCTACATTTTTTTCAACTGCATAGATGGATATTGATGAAAAATGAAAAGCGTGGAAGCCAGCCATGATAAGGGCATGTGATAAGCAAATGAATAATAAATAAGCTGAACCCATCCAGTCTTGTCATGTTTGCAGTTGTTGAGTCAGGACTTGCTAGAAGCTCTATGGCATTCACATGGGAGAGCAAGCTAAGGGCACGTAGGAAAGCGGAGATATACATGCCGCTGCCTGTTGTAGCAAACAGAAGGATTTATTGCCTGTTGGATGTAGGCCAAGCTTTTATAGATTGTTCAGACTGCATTGTGTGAGTATGAATACCCAGCAAGTGCTCTTGACAAAGTCTGTCACAATGAAATCTAACATTTGGAAAAGGACTCAGACTGTGATATGAGTCTGGACATCTGCTTATCCACCCCCTGATTATGTTAAATTGTTGAATCTGGGCCACAGTTAAGGTCAGATTCAATCTAACTCCTCCATACTTTGACTTACATTTTGAGTGATAAATTTAAGTGTGGCATTTAGTCATTCTGAAACAACATCTTAAACAAAATTGTTTTGCTAAAATGTGTGACTGCCAAACTCATGATGTGGTGTGATTATTTTAAAAAGGAACACTTAAATTCATTGCCTAAGGTTAAAGGCAAACAGTACTGCATTTAGATTGAATCTAGTGAGACAGCTTTACAATGTAAAATAATGAGTGTTGAATCATTAAAGGTCTCACTTTAAAACAGACATCACTTTGCTTTGCCACAGACCAGGGACGTTTCTAGCTATTGAAAAGATCCGGGGCTAAGTCAAGTTTGCCTGGGACTTGCCTTTTTTTTGGAGGGAGATTAGCTGGTTGGGGAGGTTATATCTACCTTTATAATAAATATATTACATTATCACACCTTTGGATGCTGCAAGTCAAGTTCCGTCCTGTTACACAGTTTGTCTGTTGTTTTGCTATAAACACCTCCCTTTTCAGGGCGAAAATATTCGGGCTAGGCTTGAAATATTCAGTGCTATAGCCCTGAATGATCGGACCTAATGACGCCACTACCACAGACCTGTCTTAGGGAGACTGGGTGCAGGGCTGAGAAAGGAGGGAGAGAGATGTGCGTAAACCGCAGGGCAAGTGATAAGTCTCTCAGGAGAGAAGTAGCAGTGTTCATGTTCAGTGATCCAGCAGTGGGGTCTGGTGTGTGACTATTTGCAAACAACACAAACAAAAGAAATCTCTGTCAACCCATAAAAGCAAGGCTCCACAGCATGGCAGTCCAATCCATCAATAGCAGGGAGGTTCTGGGATTGGTTGAATGCTACAACCTTACAACCACACCCCCTCACTCCCACGCCATTTACCAGTTCATCCAGTTTAGGAGGATCGTTGTAATTTTTCAGGCCCAGGCCATGACTGCAATGGGCCGATGGGTAAGGGCGGGGGGGGGGGGGGGGGGGTCAAGTGAAATGGGCCTCATCCAGAGATGGTGAGATCACCCAGGGACCGGCGCCACTTATCTGTGCAGGATCTCGGACGGCCCTGGACTTTCCTGAAGGGTCCGCTCGGGTTTCCTGTCCAGGGGCTGAAAAACAAGCTGGCCAGGTGGAGGTGGTTTCATGCGTGGGCGGTGGCAGCAGCAGTCATTCTGGATCTCTTTGCAGCACACCACAGGCCCAGGGAGGGTCGTAGTTATGTATGAAGTCTCTGCAATTCCATGCCAGATTGATGAATGAGCTGAGGGCCCAGGTCATAAAGAGATCAAGCATTATTTATTTGCCAGACTCCTTTATCCGGGGGAATTTGCATAGCTAACATTCCAGCCTCTTACCCATTCATACAGCACACCGCAAGACATTTTACTGAAACAATTCAGGGGAAGGACATCACTGTAGATTCCCATCTAGAAGTAAAACATGAAACCTTCAGGTTTCAAGCCCAGTCCCTTAATCAATATGCCAGACTATGCCAAGGCCAATATTTCAAAGATGGAAGCAAAGAGGCAGTTCTGTGCTGAGTACTCATTGGTTCAGTTTGCAAAGTTCAGAAACCAGTGATGATGTCGAGTTCCCATTTTCTTAACAGTTCATCTTTGATACCCTTCACTGATTGCCAGTGGTTCCAGTAAACACAGTAATACTCATCAACAATATGCTGCAGGAATGGCTGTAACAGAGAGTTATGGGTTCAACACAAAACACAAAACTTACGACACTGCAGCGTCTGCCACTATTAACACTGCCTGATTAGCTGTGGACTGCTGATGTCTCTCAGGTAATCATAAACTTTGGGAGCAGGGGGTGAGGATCTTTGTTCTACAAGCATGGATTTTTCAGCAAAGATCTCTGATTGGAGTATGTGAGGAATGAGTTCCTGTGAAATGGCTGTAATAATCTCACCCACTATATATAGTCAATATACTGCTTACTTGTCCCAATATTTCATGCTTAATCCAATGGGGCTAATTTAACCTGAGTAAGTGTTGTCCCTGTCAATCTCGCTTGTGTACCATATGGCCTTGACAGCACATTTGCTAATATGAACATCAGCAATGCACTTCTGCAGGATTTACAATGTGAGTGTACATGTGTTATTAAGCACTAGCATATGGATTGTGTTCTGAAGTATCCCTAAGTGTCCTTGGACGACTTCACTAAGCTTTTTTTATTTACCTGCTTATAAGTACAGTTGATTCCTGATTGCATACTGTTTGCTCAGGGCTGTTGTGACATTATACACTTAAGAGTAGAATGTGCACATAACCGGGATGAATAAAATCAAAGGGGATTTAAACAGGACCAAATGCACAATAAAGCAGAGTATGCAATTATCCTTTATGCAATTACGGGGTGCTGACTGTAAATAAAGAGATTATTTTGTCCATAACGCCTTCATAAATTCAATTTGCAAAAGGTTTCATCAGTTTTGACAGAGGCCATTGTTCTTTGCAGTAACTAACAAGAGCCATTCCAGTCACGACTGCTGTGTGTTTTATTTAAACGCCCAACAGGAGTAAAGTCATAAAGTAATACCCTTGATTCAATATTTGCCTTCTTTTCAGGCTCAGCTCTGTGTCCGCTGTGAATACAAGTCTTTATGAATCTCATATGGCCACAAACAAGATGCACATTATACTCGCCTTAAACATTTAAGAGCCGTAAGTTCATTTATAAGCACCAGGATTTTGGACAGCAGCACAATAAATCTTACCTCCCAGTATACATGAAGGTTAATCGCATCATCGGTCATTGTCATTACGCGCTGCTCCCTCCTATTTTCCACTGCACTATGAGAAAGGTCTTATTTTCTCTCTTCTCCAGGGTGTATTTTTTCCATTTTCTGTAGCCCGCAGTGAGTTCTGCTTCAGAGCTCCTGCTTGCTGCACATCACCATTCCCTCTAACCGCGCTTCAGATTTTGTTGCACCCATGCCTGCATGTCAGGGCAAATTGGTGGGGTATGAGGGTTTGGTGAAAAGGTGAAGAAATTTGGGGGATGAAAAAACATCCGATTAAACATTAAAACGACACCAGGTGGCAGAATGAAAAAGGTGAACAACCAGAGTGTTTTGGTCATTTTGCCCTCCCCTCCTACTTTTGACTTTTTATTTTGTCCACCCTGGAGAGGCCTGACTATGACACACTGGACCACCTGAAACATGCAAATGTTGACATCACGTATTCTTGTTTGCTTTCAGAGGAGTGATTGGGGATGTTTGACTGGTGTGAGAAATTTCAGAAGTATGAAATTCTGAGTGGTAGTATTACCCTTTGTGAAGACTACTGCAGTTGTCAGTGGTTAACAACATACAGTATGTCACTCTGACCAAAACTCAAATATGATGTTTTTTGCAGTTTTGTCTGGCAAAATAGCAGTGTGTAATTTGAATGCACGCCCCGTTTAGCATAGACTTACTTCGTCCTAGTCGGCGGAGGGAGTGCAAGCAGCTTCACACATGCATTAGAGAGGGGGAACATTGTGTAGTGAAGTCATAGCATGAAAAAATATGAAAGGAAATTGAAATTCTTCTTCTACAACAAAACTGTGAGATAAATAAGTAACATATGATTAAACTGTATTAATAAATTTTACTTATTCAGTTCAGTTTAAGTTTTCCTTGTTACATGTTAGATTGAATCAGATTGATTACATGTTAGATTGATTTCTCCCAATCTTGGTAACATTAGAGAGATGCAGGGTGTTGAGTCAGAATATTATTACCATTCCCCTCACTGTGTGCAGTCTACCAGTACAATTAGAGGCCAGCCTCACCCCTAAATTACTGCCCCCCTCCCCTTCCCCATTTCAGCACCTTCGGAGTAGAGAGCATGTGTGTCATCATTACCCACGTCTCTGCACCTCTTTATCCAGTCTGAACTGGTATTAAATTAGTCTCTCCAACTAGTGCATCTGTTCCTCATTCCAATCCTGCATGCCTGCCCCCAGGAAAACAGGTCATGAACACTGGCGTGAGAGGAAATAATAAAAAAATAATAATATGCACATATTTTTTGTCCTACCCCAGGATATTTTATACTTTGAAAAATTTACCCTCTTTAAACATAGTCTGGGTGTACTTTTCCCATCTGTAGCTTTGCCTGTAGATTTGCTACTTTGGGTGACTTGCCTTAAATTGCCTCTAACGTCGCGTTGACAGGCATCCTGGCCCAGACGTCGTGTCAGGTTACGTTTGCTTTTCTAATCATGATCTAACCGGGGAATAATTTGACGACACTGACATATACAAAATGAGGGTGCTGGGGGGGGGTGTTTGGGGGGCATATGAGAATCAAGTTAAAGCAAATTTGATATAATCCTGCAATTAACTTTGTAAAGAGAACCCTCTGCAGCAGCAGGGCAGGGTGTATATTTTGGGCAGCCGGGTCTTAAATATAGAGCTGTCGATGTGAAAGCCCTCCAATGAAAACCACAAGAAAACACGAAGACATTATTTCTGCTCCTGAGACATGTGAACATCAACAAGATACTGACTGAGCTCATTGAAGGCACATGAGCTGCAAGTGTGACAAAGCTTGACAGCCTAATTTGGAGTCTCTGGTCAGCCCTCTTACCTCCAAGCCCATCCTGGCCCCTGTTCAGAGTGTAGGGGGGTCATCTGAGGTCTGAAGCCCAGGGGAGAGTATTTCAGTGTAACGCGTTATATCCAGAACACGCAGAGGGTGCATTTCTGCAGACACTTGTAGAAAAACAGACACTGAGGGCTTGTGTGAAGTTGGTGACTTCTGATCTGCGGAAACCATAGCCTATTGTTTCTTTTACAGTAGATGTTGTTTACCCCTGAGAACTGTCACGAGGGGGAGGGGCGGACCCCCGTGGAAAAATGGGAGTGGGGTGGGGCAAGGAGGCAAACAGACAGAAATGCAGTCTTGTGGTTTTACTGATCTGCAAAAGAGCTTAAGTCTGAATGCGAAATAAAAACAAAACAAACGGTTCATACTGTCCATGTATTGATAAACATCTTAGCTACACTAAGACCCACTTTATGGACTGTGGAGACCTCCAATTGTCATGTGATTGCAATATGTAAAGCTAATAAAATCTAGAAGCATGATTGATCAAGTTGTGGTGCTATGTTAGGACATTTTAATCATACCTTTCTTAGTGGTATTCCACAAGGGGACAATGAATTTCTGACTTTCACACATCCTAAAATTTGAAATACCCTTTACTGCTAAAATAATGTAGCCAATAACTGTTAACAGTTCATAGAGCAAGCTCATCATAGCTCAGTTTCATATCGAGTCATATATAATTTAATGCTGTATTCCAGACATTTAATTAAATGACTCCGCATCAAAATAGTTAACATACCAAGCAAGGTGGTGACTAATCCAATATTATAGCACATAATCTAATGAAATGCTTGATTCAGATTTAATCAGCTCAATATGCTTGATGATTGTCTGGGTGATGAGGAGAGGCAAGCAAGCAGTGAAACCACAGAAACGGTCTCAGAGGAAGTTGTTCTTATCCAGCCTTAAATAAATTAGTTGGATACAATCTTTCGCTGCAAGGAACTTTAATTTCTGTTTGACTAAATTGTGTTTTCGATCACCACTCGAAACAATCCTCCTCGCAAGGCAGATTTTTAAGCTGAGAATCACCATGAAATGAATTCTTATCAGTTATCAAATTATTCCTCAAAGTCCAATTTAAAGTGACCTCTCCGGTTTTCTCAGCAGGCACATCGAACACAGTGATTTACAATAATACAGTGTCAGTACAATAATGCAGTGTCACCCCCAGTGGCGTCGTTAGGTCCAATCATTCGGGGCTATAGCCCCGAATATTTTAAGCTTAGCCCCGAATATTTTCACCCTGAAGAAGGAGGTGTTTATAGCAAAACAACAGGCAAACTGTGTAACAGAGCAGAACTTGACTTGCAGCGCCCGAAGGTGTGATAATATTTATTTATTATAAAGGCGGATATAACCTCCCCAACCTACCAATGCCGATCTCCCTCCAAAAACAAAGACAAGCCCCAGGCAAACTTGACGTAGCCCCTGATTTTTTCAATAGCTAGAAACGTCCCTAGTCACCCCATGGTCTACTTTTCAAGACGTGTTAGTAGTACACAGTGTATGAACTTGAAATAATTATGTGGCAGGAAATACACAGAATGGAAGGATATTTCAATGTCCAATATAAGCTATATCGGTCTATATCTATCGTTTCAAGGCCTCTGCTCCAGAGCAGAATGAACTGAATATGTCTGTTTTGCCGCCACCAAGAAGTGCTACATTTAGAAAGAGGCCAGAAGTAATTGCTCAGGGTTTCAAATGGTTTTGTGTAAAGATTCCAACACGATCTACTACATTTACCAAGAATGGAGCATTTTTCAGTAGGTTTATCTGCTTTGTCATTATCTAAAGGTGGTGCAAGGTAAACACCACCAATCGTGATTTCAGACATCCTTCATTTGACCGGTTAGCTTAGCTCTGTTGGGATTTAAAATGTAATAAGTAATAACGGAGTAGTCACTTGCACCCGTGAGTTATGTGTGAGTGAACAGTGGGTGAGCGAAACATAAACAGGTCAACATTTATGTGTGATATATTGAGCTCTCTTCAATTTCTCAATGCGATGTCCTCATAGTGACAGTAGCAATTGGGTTGGCAGTATAGCATAGCAGTAAGGAGCAGAGCTCATAAACAAAAGGTTACTAGTTCCATTCCCCACTGGGGCGCTGCTGCTCTGCCCTCGGGCAAGGCATTTAACCCAAAATTGCCTCAGTAAATATCCATGTAAGGATTGTAACCCATGTAAGTCACTCTGGATAACATCATGTGTTGAATGACAATAATTTAATGTTAAAAAGCTAGAAAACCACAGAGTGCAAATGGTGGAAGGGGTGGAAATGCCTGGGAATAGGAAGGAGAGACAGAGAATGAGATTATTAATGAGACAATTACCCAGTTTGAAAGATACCTAAAGATACCATATGTAGTGTTTCTGACAACAATTGTTAAGGGAAGAATGTAAGGGGTAATACTCTTATTGCAGATTACTTCTACTATTTTCCAAGAGGTATTGATCTACACCAGAGTTACTCTACATTTAATCTGGAAGACCACAGAATCTACAAGTTTTTGGTTCACCAACAAAATAAATACACCAACTGACTTGTTTCATCATTGTCTTCTTTGAGCCAACTGTTTTCTGGTCATTCTAAGACTGCATACAGTTACATAGCTATACAGCACGGCAGCGTTGTGGCCCTCTAGAACCAGGAGCCGGGTAGTCTTCATCTTCATCTTTGGAAAGTGGATGTATCTTAAACTCAGAAAGGTAGCTGTGGTGTACACGAGCAACCCAAATGGGGGGAGGACACTGAATTATGGAGCATGCTCCTTGGCAACTTAAACTGCAGCAATTATTGGAATGAGTGGAAATTAAGGTATAAGGTATTATATCCAAGCTGAGATCACTTCACAACACCCAGCAGTCCTGGTGTTGTAGTGAAGATGCTCCCAACACCAAATGAAAACAGTTACATTTTTGAAAATATCTCCTATTGGCTAAAATTGCATCACACGCATATATCTAGATTGGTTCCACTGCTACTGTTTTCATCTTGACATAGCAACGTCAAGTCCAAAAAGGTTAAAACTAAGACTAAAAACAGTAGTATACTGTTGTACATATATACAGTAGAATACAGCATGCAACGACCTGCTTGAAAATATTTATTTTTCAACATCTATGTACAGCTAACAGAGAACATTGTGTTGCTGTTGAAGCTGAATACTCTATATCAGTTTCTAGAATAATATATGTTTATCTTGTACTGTGTTATTTCTACATTTTCTGCTCATTGTCACACATAGCTGGTTAAGAGGACTGCTTGCTTTTCTTTTTTAGGCCAACGCATACACGTTTTAAGCAAAAGTCCTAGTTGGCATTAAGTAATCGAACATTTAGGCATTCAGCGCATTTAAAAATATTGATTGCATTTGTGAAGTAGGTTGTCTGCATAGCAAGCCTTCAGAAATCATTCAGGTGAAATTGGAAAGTCAGTGAAAAGCAACATGTCAATTCACGTGTACAGTATGATATCGACTAACATCCATTCAAACATGAATTCATATTCATGTTTGAAAGAATGGTACAGTCTGTGGTGACAACTCATAGCAGCACTTTGATCCAAAGCTTTTCCTGAAGGTGCCATGATTTTCAGTTTGTGGCATCAAGCTCATATCCCATTCCCTGAACTGGCTCACATACATGGGGCTGTGTTTTGAAAAGTTATATATCAGGAAGGAAGAGCTGCCGGTCCCTCTAAGTTTGGCTCAGACTCATCATCTTTTCCACATGCAGTCAGGCACTCAGACCGGCCCCCTCTGGTAGACACATATTGTGCACCAATTTAGAAACTTTAAATAATGACTGAATTATGGAAGCAGCATTTTTGTCCATTTTCCCCGCAGGTTGTTCATAGCAGGCCACCAGACACAGAGAGAGGCAGGAAAAAATCCTGCTGTGTTTCTATAGTTCATGCAAAATTAATATAGCAGTGTTTGTCATGTTTCATAATACTAAGGTGGATGGATTGATAGGCACTTTAAACATGCCGCCACATGAAAAAAATCTTGCTTAGGTGAGAGGAGACAGACATGTCTGGCATAACCTTTTCAATCCTGCCAAAATTTGCCTCCCTTTGACCATTAAGATGCAAGTCATCCAGATCATTGGGGACCGTGACTGAACAGGCCCTTTGGACCGAAGTCAAACTGTTGTTCACCCAGTGCGTGTTCCATCAGCCTTCTCTGGCATTGAATTCCACAAGAGGGTCTTTGATCTGCGCAGAAAAAAAAATTACATCTCATTACATCTCAATCGTGACTCCATAAAAATCCTGTAAAACGATAAGCGTGGTGTCAGGTGGCCAGTTTTTTGGGAGAGCAAATTTCTCACATTAAGAAATGAGGCTTTTACAGCCCCACAGTAGCTGGCTGATCGATGAGCCGAGATTAAAAAGGCACCGATGCTGGCTTTGCTCAGGAAAAAAAAAAAATAGAGGAGCTTTGCCAGAATTAGTCTGCAGCATGTCAGTGCTTCTACAGGGAAGATATGGTTTCTGGGTTCAGGCAAGGACATATGGGAGTACAGTGCCAGGGGAGAGCAGTCATCTGGGAAGCATCCACCAAGCTTGTGTTTCAGCCTGCTCTGGGTATTTTCTGCCCCCCAACAACTGATCCAGGATCAGCTTACTCCAATCCTAGCTGTAACCCCAAACAAAGACTCTCTAGCAGTAGTAAGAAGATATCAGCCCGCATACTTCACATTGAACATTCTTTCTCCACCATTGCTGAACTGAAAGTTTCATCATTGAAACTCTTTGATTCTGTCTGAATAGCCACCAGAAGTCCTTATTCTGACCAGAAAGAAGCAAAGAGCACATAGCTGTTCTCATGATTTGAGATAAAAAAGACTTTGCCTGAAGAGTGAAATGTGAAAAAGCTAAAGATGATGCAGGGTCAGGCCTTAGCTTGCAGGAACAACGTGGCTTGGAACAACCTTCTAGTTCATGCAAGGAATCATGACATTGCACATATTCTGGCAGGGGAAAATTGTCTGGTGTCAAAAAAATAGCTTCAGGTAATCCTTAACCTTGTTCAACTTCTGCATAATAATATAGACCAAAAGTGGCAAGTGGGGCTGTGTCATTGACCTCAATCTTTATTTTACAGGTGTTGTTTCCATTCTGTCTTTCAGATACTAGTCCATGTCAGTAAATGAGCTAATGGAGAGACGGTGAAGATGAATGTGACTTTATGCAACCATATGTGGTTGACCTCTTCCAACCTTGAACAATTCCAAACATTTGTGAGTGTGTGTGTTTGTGTGTGTGTGTGTGTGTGTGTGTGTGTAATCCTAGATTTCAGTAACTTGACTCTACAAACTAAAAACAAATACTGGCAGATTTCATTTCAGGGTTGAGTTTCTGTGCGGTGGTACCCAGGTCATCCCCGTTTCATGAATATCTGTGAATTTTGAATCTACAACACAAAATCTTGATTCACACTGCATCTTGTCACAAACTTCTGAACACATTTTAAGTCATTCAGGGTAGCTTTTTCATTTTGTAGGCTAATTCTCAAGCCTGTTTCATCTCACAACACTAAATGCTCATACTGGTGCTTTATACTGTAAAGCATGAGTATGAGTAAGTATGGTTACATGTACATTAATGTATTCAGTTTTAATGCCTTAGTAATACTTGACTTAATCCCACTCAACTCAGAAAAGTGAAGACTGTATCTCGAGATGGTATGGCTATGATCAACTTTCCATGCTGCTTGGCTGTCTCCTCAGGGGCACTGAAAGTTGTCAGTTGTTACAGAAATGATGGATTTTTTGACCCTCTAAATTTACTGGGGATTTCCTGGGGGAAGAGTTGTCAAAGAGAGACCTGGGGTGTTTTCTATCAAAAATAATCTGCCATGTGATGAAAGTCAATATTTCGCAGGTAAAAGGCAAACAGCGATGACTGAAACAGGGCAAAAGAGACACTGAAAGTGAACATGAAACCATTGTGTGGGAACATTCTACAGAAAGCTGTGTGGTTGTCAGCGTAATCAGACACAGATTCAAATGTCTATTATTTCAGTAAACATGCAAATCAAGATATATTACATTTGTATTGAGGTGTCCCGATACTGTGTATCTTGAATAAGATAACATTTTTTTATACAGAATGATGGCAAAGAACTTGAATATTCTGTAATACAGATGGGCAAATTGCCTTGAAATCCTCTTATCAACAAACGGCCCTGAATGCTCCAGAAACGCTCATTTGACTCTCTATGCCCGTCAGCGCAAAGCCATGTAATTTGGTAATAATGCAATTTCATATTAGCTTACAACAGCTATCACAATATCTATCGCCACATTTTTTAGGATGCTCTGCTGAGAAGCACTCCCTGGTTTGCAAGTGTAATACAATTTTTCACACAATAAAAGATCAAGTTTGCACTTCTGCTGGGTCTGAATATGTACTGAATCACAACACTGACATTTTCTCCATTCCTTTATGCCAGAACCATAGTTTTTTTGAACATCCTTTAAATGGTAACATGCATTGTTCTTTAAATAAGAATTGATAGTAATAAGATGTAGTAATTTTAAGATTTATAGAAAAAGTAGATTTTTGATGACAATCCATCCAGTAATTCAGATGTATGCAACTAGCGCTAAATTGTAAATGTTTTATACATCTAAACAGTGGCCTTTCTTGGATTTTATTTTCTTGTAGAACCTCTTTTTAGTGCTTTTAAAACCAGTGTCTTAGTCATATGCAGCAGTGAGAGATGTTTTTGAACCATCAGAGGATAGATTCTTACAGCAGTTTAATTGAAACCCTTTCTGTGGCAAAGCGTACTGTAAATTTGAATAAGCTTCTTGCTGTTCTGCTGTATTTAAAAACAGGTCCCAGAGCTGCTGTCCTGGCCTGCTGAGTGGCACTCCCGGCAGGATTGTCCAAATTCCACCACTAATATTAGACACGGAGCTAATTTAAAACAGGCTCATCCCGATGCACGCCTACCCCCACTGAGATGTTTCAGTTCACCCAGAGAGGTCAGCAATCATGCATCTCTGTGCTAGACTGCAAATACTCCTTAACTTGCACAAATTAATGAGGCCCCACTGAAAAGATGGCCTTGGGGAATGCACTACTGTCACACCACACTGTTGTAATTTTGTTGGGGCTGCATTCGGGTATGCATTTTAAGGCACCTGGGGTGGTTCTAGGGACCATGTTTGGTGTGCTCTGCCAAGTATTGATCTGTCTGTAAGAGCCGTTGCTTTGTGTGCACTTGGACCCGTGCTTTTCAAAAAGCACTTTCCTTGAGGCTCATTTTTAAATAGTTTTTTTGCTTTCCTATGTTCAAATTGCTTTGAACTTTCAATGTAATATTACTATACAAATTAAGTTCTATCAGTGAGTTGAAGTCATTTTTCAAATATCAGACCTAAAATTACAGGGAACTAGGTTCATTCTCTACAGTTTTCCTACATTTGAATGTTTAGTCTCCCTAACCCCCCCACCCCCACCTGCACACATACCACTCCGTTCTCCCGGTGCTGCACGTGATTCCAACCAGTAGATAAGCTCCCTGTGTGCACCGTGCTAAGCGCTAACAAGCTAGCATCATCATTTGCGATGCCTGAATCTGTAATGCCCCCCTAAGGAGATTTAGTGTCTGATAGTTTCCTAATGGGATTAGAGGTAAATCTCAGAGGCCCTCCCATGTTCCCTGCTTCTGTACTGGGAGAGAAGGGGGGAAGATTTACCCCTGGCTCTGTATTTCAGCTGTCAAATATGGGCTCCGCCAAGCCAACCTGAGCAGAACTTCTCAGATCCACATTCCACTGCATTCCATTGGCAACTGTCCAATGCTGAAATCTTCCTATAATCAAATGTGTCATGCACAAATTAAGTTCCTTGCTGGAGCTAACAGTCTGAAAAGTGTATGCAACTTTCATCTCATGGGCAGGAATCATTCACTGGCCAGAGTGGTTTGATTTTTTCAAGTGACCTGTCTGAATGTGGTCTTTGTGGAGCAATCACAAAGATAATCTCAAATATCACAGAATCTAGCTTTGAAAACATGCAGGAACCTTGAATCCAGAGAACTTAACATTTTTTCAGGTAAACATATGTACTTAAAGCAAAGCCATTCTTTTCATTGCACCAAAAGCAGTGAATGAAAGACTTGTCTGACGGGGAACATAAAATTAATCTTATGCAGTACAATGGATGTTGCACTCTTTCATAATGCTGGCATGCCACACATAACATTCCATAACATAAGACATAACAATCATCTTACCTGAATGCTTGTAAAAATGTGTGCTACTGGGGAAGGTGTGATAATTTATGCTTTCTCCCTGTCTTATACCACAGGGGTATAAACAACATTGCAGTTTACTGTAAATAATAACAGAATCGCCTCGAGGAATGAGAAAACACACATTGTGGTTACACGTTACACAGGTCACATAAGTCAATCAAATGCTTACAAGCCACAAGCTTTTTTTTCACTGGGCCATGTGCCATATGGCTGATTAGAGAGCTTACATTAGGAGACATCTCACTTTGTAGCAGTGAAAATAACACTATGCAAGAGGTGCAAATCCCAAAGGGAAGGGGGTTCACTCTGCATATAGAATGTTTTTGAAGTCCTTTTTTTGTTTGGTTCTTACAATGACTCCTATGCAAAAAGTAAACTTTTCTGCAAAAAATGAAGCCTGTTTCAAGAAGGAAACCTCAATAAATGAAATACATTTCATTTGAGGTAGACAGATCATTTGTTTGATGTTCTATTTAAGGAGTTCGGTATCTCTTGCATCTTTTGAAAATTTTTCCCACTGTTGTAAAGTTGACCTTTTTTCCTTAGCAGCACAACCAGCTTCTGAGAACATTTCCATTGCTCACAGTGCTGTGAAAGACAGAACGAACTGTGTGTGCTGTATCTTGGGTGATGTTAAGAACTAGCTCTTGAGAAAGGTCACACAGATTCTTCTCTTTAAAAAAGTTTAGACAGAAGTCGAGTGTGTGCTGGAGTATATTTGATTTGTATCTGTTCTGGGGACACTGCATCACACTAAAATATTGTTTGTTTAAAACAAATAAAATTAGAAACAAATAGAAACATAAAAAATAATAATTAGTACTTTGCCTGGGTCAGGCTGTGTGCTGAGAAGGAAGGTCAAGGAATTGGGAACAAAAGCATTGTACAAAAACTGTTGTATATTGCATATGTGCATCCTTATCACGCGCGTAGCTGATGTAGATCCAACCAGCACTGTCGCAGAGAAGATCAAGGATTAAACACTCTGTCTTTCAGGAGGAGAGTTGCTCTGTTCTTCTGAGTGTTGGCTGCCGATGAGGCGAGAGGGCCCGTCAAGAGTGACAGCAAGCACGAATGAAAGGGCCAATGAAATAAAATGGGCTTTTAATTACTGGAGGAAGGCCGTTTCCAGCATGCCCGTGCTCTCCGCAGGCGGCCAGTCTCTCCCTGACTCATGCTGGATAGCAGCAGGAGACCAGCTTCCAGGGGGGAAAGAAAACATTACGTTAAGAGAGGGATAGGAGAGTGGAAGAGAGAGGGAAGGGAGACAGGGACCTTCTAGATGAAAGGCATTTCATCAGTTTGAATTACTTTAGTTTGTTTTCACTCTTGCCATCAGAGGGCGACAGGGTGGAGGAGGCGGGTACAAGTACCGATACTGATGTGGTTTACGTATGTTTCCTTATCTTTTTGTTGGCTTTCATCCTTGAAGAACCTTTAAAACATTGTGCTTTAATGCTCTGGATAACAAAGGACAATGTGGGAGTGCTTGAACATTAACATTACAACTGCAGAGCAGCATGAATTATGAAAGATACTCATTCTGTATTAGAAGTTACGCCCATTAAATGAGACACCCAGAGTGGCTCTATGCAAAAATAAATCCCAAGAATAGTGTTTGTTTGGACGAAAAACTTTTTGGTAAACTTGCAAATTCATTGCCAGATATGATAAAATTACTACCGCTAGCTATTTTTTTAGAAAACAGAATGGGAAACGGGACTGCCTGTGGGATTCTTGCTTTCATTATAGGAGATGGAGAACAAATGATAAAGACCACTTTGCGCGGGACTGTGGGAAATCTGATTATGATGGACACTGAATCACTCATCAAGCGTTTGTCGTTGAACCATCTGCAGCACAGTCATTTCCGAGCCACATTTGGGTATTTGTTCCAAGGGTGGGCTCCAAAGCTGCGAAATTGCACTTAAGCAAACACGCCAAGAGGCTGCGTTCTCCTCCTGTCTATTGGGTAAATTTGTTTCCTTGCTATTACTGTAATTATTGCCTCATTACATAAGAGCAGTTGACCTCAGGCTGACTTGGAATGCCTCCCCCCACCACCCCTAGTCTTCCCCAGCAATTTGAGTGCTCCTATGGTGACAACAGCTGCCTGGGGTTTTGTAAGAGTAAAGCTTAGCCTGTTAGACTTCATTTAGATGCATCTTGTCCTCAGATGTGCATCTGTTGTTGAGTTAAATGTGAGGACTTTCATCTAAACCAGGCCGGCTCATGATAGTGCTCTTTCCACATAAATAACATTCATTGTAAGTAATGATACTTTATTTGTGTGAATTTGTTCTTACATATAACATTCGCTTCTGACCGAAATTTGCACCAAGGTGTGCATATCACCATGTACTGATAATAAATACATGCATAACCCATTCCACACTCCATTCAGCATGACACATGACACTTGTTTGCATCATGTCGCTACTAGCAATTGGAGGAGAAGGGGGAGCACATCTATCCCATGATTCTGTGCTGGCGCTAGGAAGAGAATAAACCCTTTGAAGCCAAGGAGTTTTCTCTGTCTCTCTTCACTGCAAGCTGTGGTTCGATGTTCAAACATACCAGAGAACTCGACAAAGAAGAGCAGACATTGATCTCATCTCGAGAGCTTAGCAACCCTTGGGCCCATCAATGCCATGAGGTCCGCATGAAGACCATCATCCTGTGGAATTATCCTGTACTCCGTGGGCTAAGCCTCAATGCCTCTGACAGTAAGGCCTGGATTACTGTATGTCTGAGCAGTTTGTCATTCTGAACAAGTTTAAATAAGGCTAACCTTTTATTTCTCATGCAACAAGTTTAGCGACAACAAAAACTGATGAAACAGATACAGTCAAAAAGCAACACTTGCAAACTGTCAAACTGCAAAGAAGGAGGACTGAATAGCTGTTCTAGGTAGACAGACAGATGCCAGGTACATGAGGAGGTGTAGGATTACAACACTGCATGGACTTCAGTGACCTTTTTGTGAACACATTCTATGAGGTGTAGACCTTCTGTTTGTGTCATCTTACCAGAACCAATTGACACTTTGGGCCAAAGCACTTAAAGAGCTTTCAAGTTTAAGAATTTAGTGCAGTACTCAAACACTTCACAATAAGCCCAAATGCTTTTGGGGTCATGACCTGGCACGGTTGCATACAGAGCAACTCTTTTACTCTGGGAACTCATTGAAGTGCATCTTTTTTATATATATAAAAGCCACTTTGAATTTAGTTTGCTACCTTAAACTGTGTTCAAACTATTTTTCATGAATGTTTGCTTAGCTGGCAGCAAAACCATAAAGACTTGTTGTTATCTCCGATATGTTATCAAACAAGAGACTGAACTTGTTCGCTGTTATGCTGTAAATATTTTATATAACCAAAAACCAAAATGAAAATAAAAGGGCTTTCAATCACATGACTTTAGGATCACACATAGCAAAGCGTCATATGAAAGGCTGATACACAGGAATGACAATCTGATTGCCAAAAAATTCAACAGAGAATATGAAATAAAACAGATAAGTCCTTTATCTACATCAAGGCAGTTCAGCACGATCATTTCAAGAGCCTTGTGTGTTGCCTATAAGACATGTCCAGTTTGACACTGTTCATCCTGGAGGAGAAATCATTCATCAGGCTGGGGCATGACAGCTGTCCTGCTTGTGCCATCCTGCCCCATTGGATTCATTGTGTATGCTTGTGTTACACAGAAATAGATACATTGGGTGGCAGTATGGCATAGCTTTGAAAGAAATGGGCTTATATCCCAAGGGCTGCAGGTTTGACTCTCTGGTGGGGCACAGTCATAAAACTGAACAAGTTACTACAAGGTAACCTAAATTGCTCCTGTAAATATCTGGCTGTACAAATGAGAGGCATGTAAAAATGTAAGTTTTGAAGTCAGCCTGGTTGTTTTGAAGTGTCTGCAAAGGACAAAAGTAATGATTTTTCTTGATAATTTTTAAAATTATTTTATCGTATTATTTTATTATTTTTTATACACAAATAAACATCCAGGATAATGGCAACAATAATGGAAATAATCATGGTTTTTTAACACGTGTATACATACACATACTCAGTTATATCAATCCATGAATATAAACAGCATGCACGTCTACACACACTTACACCCACTCTCACATGTTTTTTGTCTTTCACTGGGTAGTCTGCATGAAGCCAGATCTGTCCACAAGGCACAAATCATGCAACCCACCACTGGCTAAAGTGCACCCAAAGCTGTTGTAAAAAAAATGTGGCCTGCTCTTTAAAAAACAATAAGAATAGTTTTTTTTTCCATAAGTATAGTCTATATGTAGAAATGATTACATAGCTGTAGGTTGAAATCTGAGATAGAATACACCAATATTGCTCATAATACAAAACAAATAAAACCCTATACCTTCAAAAATCATACTTGTGTGTGTGTGTGTGTGTGTGCGTGTGTGTGTGTGTGTGTGTGTGTGTGTTTGTTTGTGTGTCTATCCTTTTATTAATTTTTTCATCTTTAGATTTTTATCCTGTCTGCACACAAACACTGAATATATGTGAGCTGACATATTCAATGGGTGGAGGTTTGTGTAATAAGTGACAGAAAAGAGTGCTGGTGGCCACGGTTTATGAAGATAAAGTTCAAGTTCAAGAGTACAGTACAGCAGTCAAAGTAGTAGAAGCAGCCCAGAATGTGATATGTGGAGGGGAGACATTTGTCGGTGTGGCACTACTGGTTCTCAGCTCCATTAAGCCGCAAGTTCTTGGCTGCTTTCCCACTTGGCATGTGACTCAGACTATTATTCCAGCAAGGGGGACTAATTCTGTTGTTCCTTGTGGGCTGCACAGCATTGCTCTTTAAAACTAAGAGGATATCTTCCAAGGAGGAAATACAATCAGCTGATTGGCTTTACAGAACCATACAGATTGGTTAAAACTATAATATAATGAGCCTTACAGATGACCCGGATTAAGACAAACCAGGCCATGTGACCATGAGGTCGGCTGTGTGTCATGGACCATCAGTGTGTGCAGCGTGTGTAAAAGGAATGGGAGATCAGGTGACCCACCTTTGCAGGCCTTTGTGGTCACACTTCCTCTCTCTCTCTTTCTCTCTCTCTCTCCCCCCCTTTTTCTGCATGTCAGCTTTCAGCATTTGTGAAAGCCAAAACTGCTGATATTACACAAAAAGAAACCAAAAGTGTTTATTGCACTGTAGAATTCAAATTGTCAACGAGCCTGATGAGGGGCCATGTTACTGAAGACAAAGAAAATTTTTTTAGCATTGGAAGTGACATGATAGAACAAACCTCAGGCCCCCTCCAGCACAAATAAAAATCTATTAATCATTAAGCTCCAATCCGCTGTATAAGGCTATCTTATCTTTCTTAAAAACCCCATTTTTATGACCGGGCAGGGGTGAGATAACACTCTTTAATAAATCCTGCTGTGGAATAATTTTCCCCACTGATGGACTTTCAGATTCAGATGAAATGACATCAGAGGGCAAGAGTTTTCTTTCAGCGGTTTCATTTACTGTTCCCTTTGGTTGTGTGAGCGAAGAATGCAACTGAAGTGCATATCTCTGTACCTGTGTGCTATGCATGGCATCATGTTTAGTGAACCAGGCTTGTAAAAACAATATGGCAGGTCCTGGAGTCCTGGTCACGGCTGTATGCTGTTGAGCATGGTTCTTATTTTAAATTGCTTCAGCAAATGTCCTGTTGTAAAGTGGATTTGTGCAATGCTGTGTAAATCGCCCCAGCTACAGTTGTCTGCTAAGTAAATGACACAATTCTTCCAATACAGCTGTGTTCTGATATGCATTATTCACATTTGGTGCTACATGAAACAAGACGTCTATGACAGTCATTTTTATTTAGGTGTATTGAGCTGAATATTTCCCTTGTAAAATATCTGATACGGCACATCAAAAGTGGCACAATATTTCTCTAAGAATATACACATTTGGTTAAACTTGGTTTAGGTGAACCACAAGACACGATACATCCAGTACTTCATGTGATCAATTTTGCTCAATTAGGGGGTAAAACATTTGCAAGATGGTGTCATCCAATGGGGACCACGCATGACACGTATGAGTGTTTCTCACAAAGCAGGCCTCTAAAGCATGTTATCTTTTTTCGTCCTGTGATACCCCTAGCTACCTCCTGCCAAATCAAATGTGACCAGACCATCTTCTGTACACAAACACGCGGAGCTACTTGTGTGTTTACACATTAACTTACAGAAGAATTGGATTAGGAAATTATTCACGGGTAACAAATGCACCAGGCAGTGCACCACAACAGCTGGCTTCCCTCAGCATGTCACTCTATCACCTTGAGCTGCACGTTCATTTGAGGACAAAATCAGAGGCGTAATCTAGTCTGGTCCAACATCAGTAAGGATTTGATTGCAGAGGCAGCACTCGCAGACTTTTTTCCTCATATTTTCCGAGCTGCTCAGGGACTCTTTTAAGCTCAGTATCTGTGCCGTTTCCTTCCGTACAGATCCAATATTTCCCACAAGTCCCGGTATTCTGCCTGCAGGATGTTCTCTCTCTATGGGTTGAGAAATGTACTTGGCCTTTTCGGCGCTGAGGTCCTCTGCTTTTCCAAGCAATGCGTCTCTCTGTGTGACCCGTTTCTATGTATATAAAAAGAAGTAACATAAAGGCCACTAGAACAAAATAGTGTTTGTTACATAAATGCAAGGAGAGCAGTAAAGAGTGGCATGTACCACCAGCATGTTTCATTTTTCAGAAGTTTTTTGTAGGTCTCCTGGAAGCTATGTTAGACCCTGGGCTAAGTCTCACAAGGAACTGTGGAAACTAAAATGATCTACACCAAGCTTTGCATATTTTCAAGATATAACTTTACCATGTGTGTTTTTTTGTTTGTTTTATCCATGCAAACTTATATATGCAGTGGGCAAAGCAGGTGATAAGCATAGCCTTAAAAATATTCATGGCTTTGTAGTTGTAGAGCAATAATCATGTCTGGACAGTAACCTTGAAATTCGATAGTGAAATGAAACTGCTTGTGAACATTAGATACAAACCAGGGGGAAATGTTTGCACAGATTATAACACTTTGCTGCAGGGTGGGAGTATGACTAGCCAGGCCCTTGTTCTGACAAATACTGGCGCCACAAACTAAAATGTGGACTTCCAGCCAAGCTGTTGCTTCATCAGTCTATATATACACAGTATGTACACAATACCTGTTATACATAAGCTATAAAGGGAAAAGGTGGGGCAGGCACAAGTTATTGACAGGCATGCCCTTTGATGTCCTGCTCTTCCAGTAAAATGAGTAAGACTGCAGTCAAATCTGATCCAGCAATTTCATCAATTTCAGACTGAGATTGTCAGCTATTGACAGAGCCATGCAGGTGGTAGAAAAGTCAACCCTGGCAATAAATTAAACACTTCTGAACCCTAATGTCTTTAAGCACACTGGTCAGAGAACGGAGCACGGTAAAGGCAATCTCATGTCTCCAAGGCTGGTAGAGACAAATGTCCAGAATAATTAACTTCACGACTCTGACTATTATAATGCTGCTAGAAAATGATATATGTGACAAAAATTGAGCTGGCTCAATTCTCAGAGATTGTAAAGAAGTAGAGAGTGGGAACCCCACCCCCATCCAAAATGTCCCTAGGTTACACCAGTAATCCCATGTCACCTATTGTCCCCTGAACACTAAAGCAGCGATCATACTCTTAGGTCACTCTTTTCAAGTCCAATTAGTGTCTGTTTTCTGCAGTGACCCAAGTAATGAGGACACACTTATCTGCTGCAGTTGAAAGACAACTGACCACACAGAGTATGCATGAACTTGTGCACTCGCACAATTCTGAACCACTGTTATTAAAGAACATCCTCATAAAGCAATATAGTACATAATACATAATATTACAGCAGGTGCACTCTCTGTTAATGTTAAAATTCTTAACATGTCGCCATATGGTGTTCAATCTTTGTGGCGATCGCAGTCACATTTGCCTTCATCAAGGTTTTTATGTACAGTGTACAATGCTATGTGTACAGTACTGTGTTTCTCTCTGAGCACTGCCCTGTGGGTCACCCTCTTCTAATGTAATTAAAAGCACTTACAGATGGAATATGAAAAGTGCAGGTTTCAGCTACATTGCTACACTTATCACTTAGAGGACATTTTCTGTACCTTTGACATATAATCATCTGCGTAATGTTTTTTTTTCATCGCACAAAATGTACATTCTGTACCCTTTTTGAAGGATGATTTATTTTTCATTCAATTATACATTGAAAGGCAAGGGTCAGGCCAAGGATGTGCCGTGGAATTGCTGTCCCCTGACAATAATGTAAAATTAAAGAAAAGCTGCCAAGCATGAAATGACTGGCATGGTTATGTACGCTTGGCTAAGTACATTTTACCATGGCAACTCCAAGGGGGGGGTGTACATTGCATGTCTGTTCACACTAGCACAGTTGAACACTCTGCCTCAATAACTGCACTGTATCTTTTCTAAAGGTATGCTCATCACATAATGATGAGATTATTCAGTGCTTTTCAAAAGCCAATGGATGCCATGCATGTGAATACTCTGGAGGAGAGTGTGCACGCACGCACGGACACACACACACACACACACACACACACACACACACACACACACAGTTCTCCATAGCCCCTTTTGAGTATAGAATCTTTTGGATCTTCTGGGGTTTCAGGGTGGCCCTCCTGATTCTCCTCATTTTCCCTACTTGTGAATGAAAGGGTGCATATATCGTGTGGCCAGCCTTCCCATTAATGTGATTTAAGAGAACAGGAGGTAATGCGATTTACTGGCACTTAAGCCAAGCTTAAAGTTGAAGAGGAAGGAGAAACACATAAGAGGCAGGATTGCAGTTGACCATTTGAAGGGAAAAAAAGTATTTTTCAGAGGAAGTATTTTTCCATTTACCTACAGTTGGGAGTTTATTTCAGTTCAAGGAAATACATTTAGGAAAATCAATTGTTTGAAATCGTATTTACAGCTTTGGCAGTTGAATCATAAATAATTTATGTTTCATTCTTCTGCCCCACATTGTTTGGGCTGATATATTGTGGCTGACTGTTCAAAATGGCTAGAGTAAACACAACACTGTCTGCAAAGCCATTGGTCTTTTTAAAACCGAAAGCCTGTCAGTGGTAAAGACTTCCTGCTGGCCATATTGCCACCACTGACCAAACGTGTTGTTCTGGTATGAAATTTCAGCAGTTCTACTAACGCTCAAATTTGCTTGTTCTTATAAATGCACAGGGTGGGGGAGTCTCTAGTTTTGTGACATACATCGTGACTTACAGAGTTATGTTTGGTGAGATTGACCAAGAATCTATAAATCGGCTTTGTAATGGTTCACTTGATGCATGGATGTTTCCAAATAAGTATTTTTGGGGGGATTCATTTTGAAATGTAACAGTAGAATTTGTTCAAGACTTAAAAACAGCTATATCGGTGTTCATTCTGAATAACCATCCATCATTTTGCTTTCCTTGCACATGGCGGAAGAGACTTAGCCACGAGACGAGGGCTTGTTGTGTGGTAAACAGGGAGTGGCTAAAGAATCATCACTGCAGAAACTTTTAAATGTCAAAGCAACTTGACCTCCAACTGTTTTTGTCAGCATGGTCCCATTTTTCATATTCTCTGAGAAACAAGGATTGGTGGGAGCTGTGGGGATGGCTAATAAGGACTATTTTGTTCTGCTGGACTTTTGCATTTTCAATGAAAAAAAAAAAATCATAAAAAAATGCTGATGAAAACACCAGGGGCTCAGGTTGCATCAACACATAAATGCTTCCAAATGGAATGAGCAGAAATGTGAAAAATTTCTCCTTGTTTCACAATAATCGAGCTAGTCTCATTGTTAAAATGTTGCTGCCATTCACAACATGAGAAACACTAATATAGCTATGTTTCTTGGCTGTTAAACTAATGTTCTTTTTACGTTTTCATCAGGACATCAGGTTCAACCTACATTGGGGTGGGGGGGCTGACATGTGACCTGATGGGCATCACGAATGGCCGTATGTTTGCTCGTTCAAGGACAAAGAGTGACAGTGAGAGACAACATGCATTAATAGAGGCATCGCCTGTCTCCAGACATCTGTCGTATGGGAGCTTATATACTCTTTGAAATCCATCTTGATAATCATCTGCACTTTTGAAACTTTGATTAAAAGTTAATGAGTCCACCAAGGGTGTGCTATGATCAGAATGTGAGAAAGCTGCAGAATTTTGATGATTAACATATGACCCTTTGGTGTTTGGAGAGAAAGGGAAAGGGGGTGGGGGGGTAGTGCTGCTCAAAACCCTTTGATATGTGTGAGTGCAGATCTGGGTTAAATACACATTTACATATGAGTATTTTATGCTGTTTTAAATACCTTCAAAATACATTCCAATACTGGAGCTTCCAAGTGCTCAGCTGGTGAGATGCTCATCTTCAGTGCAGACAGAGCCCTCCAGAGTCCTCCAGTCCAGATTTGATTTTCATCAGCTGACATTGACTTGGAGCCCACAGAGGTGGAGAATATTGGCTTTGCTATGCCAGGGTGGTGGTGGGTTTGTTAGCACAGTTACCTCATCTCTCTGCTCTCAGGCACCCTGATTCATCAGGTAACCACAAGCCATTCAGCTGACATGTGAATTACATGTTACTGAGAGATTCTCAGAGAGTGAACAGCGATTGGGTCTGAAGTTATGTCCTCCAGTGCTGAACAGGTACTCTACAGTAGCAGAGGACGCTGGTGTAAGCAGACACTCAAATATTAGTCTGCTTATTGTCAGATGAACAGAAATGTGTGGTTTCTAGAATGTAAGATCATCTTCCCCTAATAGCAGATGTGGAGTCTTGAGATATTCCTCAACTTCTTGCTAGAGAATATTGAGCTCAGGAGAAGGAGTCTCATTAAGTTTTCTTGACTTGTAGTTTGAAGGCTACCACCTCCTCTGTCATTCCGATGAACGCAATAATGATGAAAGCAATATCCTTCCTCTTTGTTGTAAGTGGAGGAATTTCTCTGTACCGTTGCTTTACAATGCTGTACAATGAGTATTGGATCAAAGGCTGCAGCCACTTTGTTTAACTTTTTCTAGATGGACACAGATGCCTTTGGGCAGTAAATGAGTGTGCCATTGTACTTGAGGTCACTAAGACTGAAGTGATTGCGGAGGTGGTTGTACCACTTAAGGTGTCATGCATAACTGTGTTTGCTCAGAAAATGAATAATGTAGTTTGCTATGATCTTGGGTGACTCATACCACAGCCTTCTTTTGGGTCACAAGGATCAGGTGTGTTGAGAGATGGCTTAAAGTTCCAGGCTTGCGACTTCAGCCTACATCTGCTATAGTTTTTTTTTTTCCTGTATTATTATAAGACTACATGAAGCTCAAGTTCTTCAGTAGAATAAAGAACATGAAATGACAGGACAGCTCCTGTTTGAATCTTCCCCAGAAGTTGTCTGTTTTTTTTCTCACTATCAGCCCTCATTCATTCTGCCCTTAAAAAGAAAACTTTGGCCAAATACATACTTTCCTTTCTCACTCTGTGAAATTCCAAAGCAACTAAATAGCATACTATTAGAACTACCTTGCTATGATAGTTGTAAGTAAACAATTTGTTTTTCTTACACTTGGACATTGGTATGTGTTATTAAGAAAAGAGTGAGTATCATGAAAAAAGTTACCTTGTGAAAGAATATGTGCTTTTAACCTTCAGATTTTAATAGCTATGCTAAGAGAAACATTCAGCTACCATTCAAGTGACTTTGCATGTGCTGCAGACATAATACGCAAAACTTAAAGCCACATTTAGGTCTGTTGTTCTCCAGTCATGTATGAGTTCCATAGGTAAAACTAATTTTAATTCCTTTGAAAGCTGGGTTAATCACAAACACATTTCAAGCCTGTTCGCAATATACAGCACATATGCACTTTTGAAAACAAAACAAAAGAAACACAAAGAACAGGTAAGTACACACAATACCCGCTTTATTGATTTCCATTTACTTTTGCAGTTTTATCTATCTGTCAGCCACATTTGAGTGTACGTTCCAGATTTATCATTAATGAAAGTTTCAATCTTCAGCATGGCAACATGTTATTCTGGGTATGACAACATCACTGCAGCCTTCAAAAACATACACTGTGACAAATCACTGTTGACAACAAAGCATTCCAAGCATCTTAGTACTGGCATACCTTGAGCCACAGGCACGGGAGTAAAAGTGGAATGGAAGGTCCAGTACGTAAGGCCATGCAGAAGCTATTCATCGCTACCTCTTTGGAGGGGGTAAAGGGTATCTGTTGATCCCTTCAACCTATTAATCACTGCCCCATCCATAAAAACCAACATGTCTGATATTTGACTTCATTGACCTTTTTTAACTTTTTCACCAAGTCACAAGGGACACTGAGGCACTGAGTTCTGCAAGAAAACACAAACCAGCAATGGGTGAGCACCACTCACTCTGTCCTCATCACGCACATTTTGTGGATCTGTTCCAGCATATCTTGTCAGGACACTGTGGTTGTACGCAAAATGCAGGTATAGTTTTAGAATTTCTGTTGCATGTAAAAGTAGCTGGTCAGTGCCCAATCATCTCTTTATGAACTGACAAGTTAAGATTCAATGTACATTTGTTGAACAGTCATGCAGGGTTTGTGAGATCTGTGAGAACTGAACAGGCACTGTTCAATGTCTGAGAATCTTTTGCTGGCCTTTTTGCAGCCTTGTGGTAAAACAAGCTACTCTTGGAACTTTGGGGGACCCTCTTAGTCAGTGAATGAGTGAATGATTCTGTTATCTTTATGGCCTCTTCCTCCAATCACAACCATAAAAGCCATTTCCTTTAAAGTTCCACTTCCATTTCATCACTCACCAGAGTGATCATTATACCCCTTTCCTAAACCAAGCATTTATATCAAGGCTATTAAAGTCAGACACAGAGGCCTCTGGTAGGTAACTCTATAGCATGCAGATAGTTATCTGAAAGTAAATGTTGATTTTTGTGTATTTCTGAAGTATCTTGTGTGCCAATTAATGCTTTCAAGGTGAATATGGTGTCCTTTGCCAAGACCAATATAGAACTGCTGTGACAAATATAGCACAATGGCAAGTCCTTCAAGGTTAACATACAGAAAGCAGTCAAAGGCTTTTAAAATATAGTATTGTCATGTCTACCTGGTCAAAAACATATAAACTTCAGCACGCTATGAGGACAATTGGAAGTGATTACATTTGTTTTTGGTTTCCAGTGGTGGTGGGGATGTGCAATATGTGGAGACCAAGGTCTGTGAGGGTTAGGAAGATTAATAAAACTACAAAAAAATAAAACACCTTCACACTGGATCAATGGGCATGAGCATGAAGCACGGTCGCCGATGAGTGAAGTTTCTCATGTTACTGGTAGATACAAGTTATCACATTATATTAGGAACTGTTCATTGACACAGTTCTTTAGTTGTTGTTTCTTGTAGAATTTGCAAATGCTCACGTTCTGTTTTTAGTAGAACGACAGTGAACCCTTTCAACCAATAGTTGCTATTGCTATTGCTGTTGTTATTGTTTCACTTGGTGGTCAGATGTATAACCTCCACACCTAAATGTCCTCAGGAATTTTGCAAAGCAAGGCCGACCATCTCAAGCCCCAAAAAGACTGCCCACTGTCTTGAGAGTCAAAGAAGACCTCTGACAGAGAGCCAGCTCATCAGTTAGGAAGTTGAAATCTGCTTCTGGAGCCATAAATAAATCTCTTACAAGATGAATATGAAGGCGATATCATGGTTGTCCAGTGGACATCTTTTACATTTTTTCCACAAGTCCTTCTGTATGTCTTTGTCTTTATTTTTTGTACCCTAAATGTTCCCTGTGGACTACACAGTGGCAAAGGGCTGCATGTTTCATCAAAAGGTCTAATGCATTTCCTCTACTTAGAATGGATAAAAATATGCATAAATATTTGGAGGAGGGGCAACGGCTTTATTCTGTAGATACAGGGTTTGACCTGCTGGGCAGTTGGAGGGGATTTCATCAAAGCCTACTTGATTTTCATTAGTATGCTTTATGGTGGAATTAGCTGTGGCAGTGCAATGTTTTATTTTTTACATTTCTTTATGCACATGTGCATCCAAAAACAGTGCAAATGCTGCCCACCTGATGACACCACTACACGCTGAGAGGAGAGGCATCTGGAATTATTATGTGGATGGAAATGTGAAGTGCATTATGACATTAAATTGAAAATGCTTGTGTTAAACAGCATTTGAAGATTAAGAGGTGGATTATGAGGGAATGTTAATGGATCAGAGAATGTTTTCACTACACAACACAAGATGACCATAAAGAGGTCAGGCCATATTGAACATGTCACCCGTGTGACGTAGAGGCACCTCACATGGTGACATGAAAGAACACTTAAGATTATGATGAGACACTGATCTTATTTTCACTGAGTGGGAATTAGCCTAGCTTCTCAGCTTTTGTGGTCTATAGCCTAACAAGGGATATTAGCAGGCTACCACTCTCATTTGCATATGTTGTTAAACACACTGTAACCGGATACCTTCAAGACCACGTGAGCACATTTGATGCTGAACATTTAGGACCATTCTATTAACTGAGCCTGACATCTGTCGCTCCATATTTACCAATCAAACAACACAACCGAACTGAACACATATCTTTGAATATATTTGTAAAACGTATCAAACATACAAATTAAATGACACGCTTTAATATTGTTTGTGACAAATTGCACCCTCTGTGTATTCTAATGACTTTGTATGCTAGCATAAGGATTCAAACAGAATCAGAGATCAACAAAAGCAGAGTTTTCCCTTGGGGTATTGTATTTAGAATTCTAAAATGTTACAGTTATAAACACTGGCGTCACTTCTGAAGTGCGCAATCTGGTAATCAAGGAAGGACGAATAGGAGATGGTCAACTCAGCCATTGGAAATATGCAGCATTAGGTAACCTTGTGCATGTCCTTACATAAAATATTTCCCATCTGTGTTCACCACTCACCCTCAAACATTATTTCATTATTTACTTTAGTATTAAACTTACAGATATTTGGCTTCTTCTTCAAAATTTTGCATACTGAGTAGCATTAGGCCATCAGGTGATTGGGACATCTTTTAAAAAGTGGTAGACCATGTTAAGTATATCATTTATTTCCAGGGGGAAATGTTCAGTGCATATTAAATTCTAATTCACACAACTACCCTAAAACAACATATTACAAAAATGATATTGTACATCACAGTATATTTCAGACATTTACTCTGAAGTCTTTGGTTGACTGATCACCACACATCCCATGAAACTCGGAGGCTGTACCAAGAAAACGTCAGGTTCTCAAATGACGTGCATTGACTTGAATTATTTGGAAGAAACACAGGTTGACAGCATTGAAAATGCAGACAATTCCTTTTTCTTGGTTCCCATACACCATTTTGTCAGTGGGAAATATAATTTAAGAACATAAATTATCTCTACTGAGATTTAAAGCAAGAAGAGGACCATTGATTGGGTATTCTTATTTAAGGAAAAACTCGCAGCACAAGCAACTACTTCAATCCCTGATACGGTCGCTTATAAGCAGCACACTGTGTCTTTTCTACTGGCCTACAACTCGGAGCAAACACTAAATTATTTATGCAGCTGTTCGATGCGAATTTATATGCGTGCGTTCAAATCGCCCGGGTCGTATGGTTGTAAATAGCCCGTTTTCAGAGATTTCTCTTTCATACGGTAGCTACATACAAATAAATAATTCGATTTATTTGAAAATGCGACTAGACACACTGCCTATCAATCATTTTCAGTTGGAGCAGAGGATGCCCACATCCCACAAACAGGCGGATGTGTTTCGCGGGATTGGTTGAATTTCCGGACCTTCTGGCTGCTGATGTGATGTTACTCTCTTTCGATTGGACATTATCGTGTCAATCAAATCATTCGCCGTACAGGACCACTATTCGCTATGCGCAGGGGAGGGCAGACATGGAAGAGGAGAGAGGGAAAAAAAAAAAAACAAAAACAATAGCTACGTACTTGACGCCATCTTGAATCCAGTCTATTCAGTGAATGAGAGGTAAACGGCTGTGGAACAGATCTCGCTCGTTAGCTCGCTAGCTTGTAAACGAGACGCGGAACTTTAACTGTCGCTCAAGGAGACTCATGACAGCTTCAGATTTTTAGCGAAACGCTTTGGATCGCCTGGACGAGTTCATATCCAGAGTCAACCAGTTCCGTTGCTCCTGTCGTTTGGCGAGACCTTGCGTGGCTCGGAAGTGAAGATATTTTGAAAAGCTTGATTTGGACCCGATACCCCAGATTGCGTCCCAGCTAGCTGAAGAGAGCGGCTACGGCAACCTGCTGACCAGTCAAGCAAATACAGTGACACTGATGTGTTGTTTCTCTGAATAAAATAACACCAGCAAGCTGAAGCTGCCTAAAACTTGGATTATCGTTGTATTTTCTTCGTCTGCAAAATGAAGAACACTGCGTTTTTTCAAGTATTTCTTGTGAATCCGTAGCTACTCAAAGCATTTTGTAAATGTGGATCTGACTTCTAATTATATCTCATTTAAACTTTCTTGTGGATTTATAATCACCGTTGAAGCAGAAAAAGTGGATTGTATGAAGTACCTAGGTATCTAGGTAACTAAATTATTTACGAGAACATTTTAGCTAGCTACTGCTAACGTTAGCTACCAGTATTGTTTTTATTTTTACCCAGGTGTTGTATTTAGAAAGCTAAATAGCTAGCGCTGAAGTGGCATGTGAATCAGTCTGCCATCTATCGTAAACAGGCTATCTGAAAACTTGGATGATATGCAGATGTTAAAATGAAAATATCACCGCTCGAGTTTTGGAGCGAGGAGTGTTTTCTTTCTCTATTTCGATATCCCTGTAAGTGATTAGCTAGTTGTACTGGCTCGCTAGCTGTCTACTGTTAAAGTTAGCTAGCGTTAGTTATCGCATAACGTGTAACTAGTTAGTAAATGTAATATTGCATGTGATTTATAAGCTGGTTAACGAAAATAGGAAAGGTTTTTGGGAGTTTTCCAAACACAACAGCGAGGGAATAGGCAACCAGCAATACAGTTTCCTAGCCGGCCAGCTTGTAGCAAGTATTTGTGCGAGGTGACATCCTCCTGACAGTGCAGTAGCTACCTACAATGTTGTTATCGCCTGAAAACTATCATCTGGAAAAGGCACCAGCCTTTATTTTTGAATTTTCCACGTGGGACCTTTGCCATATCTAGGACTGATCTTATTTTTCTTTATTTTTCCCCACCACGTGTGAAGAATATGCTTTCAGTCCAGCCAAATGACACGTTTTTCGAGCGCAGTAGCTACTAGTTAGCTACTGTAGCTAGCTACATACAGGATTCAAGAGCGGGCCTTTGGGGATTTTGCCAACGTCAAATTGTTTGCAAAATATACCGAGCTATATGTTGCTAGCTATTTGTTTATATGCGTGCAGGTTGGCCTTAACATTTATTTGAATGAACAATCGACTACCGCTGACTTTGCCGATTTTACAATAACAGGACTGTCGCAATAGAAGGGTATTGTCATCCTTGGGATTTGTGGCAATAGGATTTTGGCGAAATAAAGGATTTTTTTTTACCTGGATTGAAAATGGGAGCAGCTACAAAACTAGCATTCGCCGTTTTCCTGATCTCTTGTTCTTCAGGTGGGTATTGTTTGTGTGTATGTGATGTCTGACTGATGTAATTAGGGAAACATGAAAATTTAACACGTGCATATATATGTTCATTCCCCTGAAGCTGGAAGCGTAGCTGGCAGTGTAGCTTGCTGGCTAATGTTCATGCTACACTTGCCTCAGGGACGCCTCCAGCCAATAACGTAAGCTTGCTGGCCACCTCCTGTATGTATACTGGTGCCATATAAGATCATTTTTCGTGTATCCTGTGTCACGTGGATGTCATCGAATTTATTGGTTTCTCGGAAAATGAGCATCTCAACTGGGGCGGAGTTAAAACCAAGTGTTTTGTTGCATACTGAATACTGAACATAACCTTGACTGATACATTAAATCACCGTGGTAGGCAAGCCAAACATGTTTAAGGCAGCGACGACCTCAGAGATGTTATACGTTAGTGTAGGTTGCCTCGTAGGAAATGCATTAAACTCTTGCAGCATATATGATAAATACGCCCATATGAGTAATGCATGCGTGCAACTTTTGACCTTTGCAGTTTGTATTACTCCGTTGTATTTTGTCATTTGGCAGTTTTTTTTTTCATTTTGAAGAATTAACAGGAGTCAATTATCTATGTTGTTGAGATCGAATCAAGTCTGTGGTGATGGACCGCATGCATTGAACGCAGATTTGTCGTTCAAACGTTAGAGAAATAGCTACTACAGCAGTGTCTGTACAGAAGCGCTTTTAATACATTTCAAAATCCGATTATCTGGTGGAAAGAACCCGCGGTATTTGGGTAAAAAGATCTTGCTTGAATTGGTCGGATACAATGCCTTACTTTAATACACTTTTATACAGAGTGTTTTTATTACACGTAGCATTGGGTTGGGGCTACCCCCCTGTTCATTAAAGATTTTAGTTTACTTTTTTTGCATTATGAACAAAAACGTTGCGGAATTTTCAGGAATGATGGTTATCGCAATATCTGCATAATTGGTAACGCACCACAGTAATGTGTTTAATTGCCCCCTCGATCTCTGGGATCTGCGTTCAACTCAACGATACACCATTCTGTAGACAGTGGCTATTATTATTATTATTATTATTATTATTATAATTACATAAGTGATGGTAATAGTAAATTTCAAACCGTGTTCCTGGAGTTTTTTGTTGTTGTTTTAAATGAAGCGGTACCGCAATCGGAATACTTGGCTGTTAAGGATTCACGATGTTCGTTGTTAATATCTCCCTTTGATCTCCAGAGTTTCATACAAGATTGTATCACCACTCAGACCCGAATTAAGTGAGTTAACGCCACATTACAGACAGATATTTGGAAATGCATGCCTGTTGGCATTGATCCTCTATTCAGTGCTTTGGCTTTGCGTGTGGTCGTGTCGCTGAATTGAGATGGTCGCTGCAGGCGCCTTTTTTAAAGATCAGTGTGTTGGTAGTGATTATTGACGTGGACTGCACAAAAGCCGTTTTTACAGGAAAGTCCAATGCAGAGCTGCACGCTGTCTCCGAGAGCCCTCAATCACCGAGATTTAGACGAGTTGCGTGCCGTAGCCCTAAATCATGCCTTGGTCTCTGAAAAGATTGAAGCAATCTGTTTGTCTGCTTATTGGTTTATGGTTACAAGCCGCTCATTTTCCCCATGTGGAATCTGCAGGACGGCTTTGGATCTCACGGACAGAGGGATCTTGCATTCTTGGTGCAGGCTTGTAAAACTCCTGAATTGCTGGGCTCGATAGAAAGGTCACAGTACAGTATGGGAGGGGACATGGCCAAGAGTGCAGTTGTCACAAAGACCCAAGCTGGGTGTGTGCCCGGACCAAGGTTAATTACACTTTCACTTATCTTGTGCACAGAACTCCATTGCAGATTAGATTTGTGGAATTCGATGGAGGGAACTGCAGTTTTAATGGTTCATGCTTTAAAAATAATCTTTGATCTGGTGCAACATTATGTAATAAGGTCATAGATTTATGTGCCTGCCCCTTCCCTCTACAAACACACACACACACACACACACACACACAGTCATTTTTCCACATAACATAATCAGGGTCTGCATTTGAGTCCATTAATTAATCCTTGCCCCCCCCACACGCCCTCCAGTGCTGTTCCCTGGACAATGTCTCTACAAGCGGTGGTTTTCAGTGGTTGACATCACCATTCTCAGATACACCGCCGAACTGCAGCCAACTTTGCGGATTAAACATTTGGATGTCTTCGGTTCCCCTCTCTGCTGGCCAAGTGCACTTTTAAGTAGGATGGCGTCTGTCGATACACGTGTAAAAACAGAGCCAAGAGGGGAAAGCTCTGGCCTCTCCACCCCCCTCCGAGTGCCATGTCTTAAATTCTCATCGGCTCGCCTCCAGGGGCGTTCAGCGTGTGGCCGACAACAGCGAACGAAAATCCGCGACGCTCCTGTCGGGACAGAGCTAGCCACACCAGCAGAAATCAGCTGGCTGCTACACTTACCCGCCCAACGTTGCAGGATGCAAGATTGCTGTAATGGAATTAGTACCTTGAATTTTTCTGCGAGTAACCCCTTCCGATCATTAAAACGCTATCTCAGAGCGCCGGCTTCACTCAGCAGACTGTGACTTAGTTTTGCTTATCCGCTTATCGGCCTTCTTGCTTCCCCACCTTACATTTTACACGGCTGTTGTACCTCGCACAATAAAGGGACTGGAGGAAAGCCAGTGAAACTGCGATTTAATTTTATTGGAGTCCCTCCTTTCTGTGCCTGATTGATGAGTTGGTCATTGGGATCTTTTTTTTGCACAGCAGACACAGTCCTGAATTGTGAAACGGGGTTTTTTTTGCTGACGTGGGTGAAAGCAAAGCCCACTGACAAATCTGGTGTGTGTGCAGCGTCCTCGGTTTGATGACCAAGCTGCCAAGATTATCCCAAATATGTAGGCTTTTTAAAATGCTGTGTCCCAAAGGTCAGTTGGTCGAGGTTATCCTCTTCAAGGGGTGGTTAAGGACTAAGAGGAAATGGTATTAGGTATGGAGTTTTCCCCAAAGTAGACTGCGTGGTCGCCTCACTAAGTTGCCACCAGGAAATGTTAGGTTAACCCGTGTGAGCTTTAGGAATTGTGAAGCTAAGCTTTTGTGTGCCCATTTTGTTCTTATAATGTTGCCTTTTTAGTTTCCATTTGATTTTCGTGAAGTATCTGCAGAGAGAGATGGAGTAAGATTGCATGTCACATTTAAAAAAAGATGTGAGTACTCTCAATGCACAATACAACAGCAGTATGAAGTTTTGTTGAAATTTTGTTCTGACTGCATCTCTTGAAACACAGTCAGTGACACCAGGCAAGGAAAAAATTGCAATACACTGTTTTGCAGTTGCTCTCATCATTCCAGTTTTATGTGTAATGAAATGCCATTCAAGAACCCAAACCTCAGCTGAAAGTAGTTGACTTTTTAGCTCTGGAAAGATGTGGTGATGATGAAAGATGAAAGTAAACTTTAATTTGTGTGACAGCTGAGTTGAAGGCATTGGTGTCAAAAAAAGCCTTAATGACGAAGTTAACATTTTACCCAGTTGTGGTCATGGTCACACGCTCAGGAAAGGGGCTTTTCATAGAAATGTGTAGATAACCATCAGTGTCTTTGGCACAGCTAGCATCATTTGATATTTGTAACCTTTCAGGTTCTAACATTTGCTATGAAATACCACTGAGCAAATTTGCGCATTGAAAACTGTATTTGAAACTTTCTTTTGATGTTGTAATAATTTATTTATTAATGTTAAAGGAAGTTTATTTGTGTGGATCTTTTGCCTATTCCTTTTATAAGCAAGTCAGTCATCTCTTAACTAAATGTTGGAGATTGCCTGAAAAAGAGTGGGAATTTTTAATTTTAGTTTTATTATTATTTTTTAAATGAGGCTAGTACTTTATCTGCCTGCAGCGTACTGTTAACACCAAGCTGTTTTGCTCTCTTGTTGCAAGGTCATAACTTGTAGCAGGTCCCCTTTTAGATTCTGCCGGTAACTCTGTACATGAGATTGAATTTGTTCCAGCCCAGAATGGAGGTTAAGTATTGTGTCGGAAGCCAGCGCGAATTCCTCCTTGAAGCTTATCGTGATTGTATAAATATTTATTTCCGAGGCCAAGCCGTGTACAGTTGCCACTTCCATCCTGCGTTCACCTGGAGGCGTGGAGAGGAGCATTATTGCAGTAACAGTAGCTGTCGAGGTTCAGTGTCCTCGGTGCGAATAATAAACATAGCTGGAACGCTGCTGGCCGGGGATCGTGTTGCAGGACTTGTTTTCATCAGCGGGTCTCGGGTTACCTCGTTCCTATCCTCCCTGATACCCCCCCCTCCCCTCCCCTCCCCACACACCCTCACATGATGGACTCTCCAGAGAGGGCCAAGGCATTTCAGCGCTCTCTCTCAGGCGTGGCCGGGGGAGCCCGGGCCTGGTAGCTCGCGGTCCTGGCTGTCACCCACCGGGAGAGGTGATGAGAGGATGACTGATGTACTAACACGGGTCCCCAGCTGCCCCACCCCCAACAGGGCCTGCACTGTGCTCTGACTGAGCTCATAGATAGCCCTTTCCCACGGCAGAGCAGGAGCCAAAGCTGGCTTACCCGGTATGGCACCTATGCTTTTCCATTACATTAACTGCAAGGCTGGCATCCGCCCCTCTGCATCGACATTACTAAAAACTGGAAACAACAGCAGGCCGCAGGACATGGGAGTTCAGTGTTCAAACTCACTTCATCTTCATCACAAGCCTGATGCATGTCTGCTCCTTCACTCTTGTGTGAAAAAGAGAAGTCCACTGTGCCCTTTTGGTAGTTTGGCAGGATTTTACATGCAGATAAGGAGGTCACTCCTCTCTGCTGTAGTGGAACACCAAGATTCCAGCTGGTGTCCAGTGGATTCCTTCATATTTCTGGTCTGCCTTCCACTTCAGGTCTTTATTATCTATTAAGAGCCATTGATTATAAGCAAACTGGAATCACTGGATTTAAGAAATGTCAGTCATTGTCAGGTGGAAAGGCACGGTGAGGACCATGAATCTCTTGGAGCAGAAATGGACACCGCTGCTTCAGTTGTCTTGGTAAAGGCTGACCTTATTCTTGCAAGAGGGAGGTGAAACTGCAGCATGGTTCTGTGAGAGCCCTGTGCCAGCTGTAGCCAGCGTTCTGCCAGTGGAATATTATGGGGGAGCAGGGGCAAGCGAGGACAGGGTTATTCACTGGAGGGCATAACTAATAACAGCACAAAAATAAAAACGCTATGAAGTCGGTGACAGCACCAGCCACAATTACAGTGCAACAATAACTACCTCAACATCTATACCCTTCCTTATATGAAAACCCGCCCCTGGCACGTACTGTTTTCACAGATAAAAGCATACAAAGTAAGACGTCATTTTAACATTTTAGAGAGCAACTATTTTGAGGAGCTTGTTATGTGATTTGTTTTTCTTTTCCCTACGTATGAATGTACACATTTCCTCACATTAAAACGCTTGCACACACGCACACGTCTGTGTACATGCAGGTCGGTTTTTTTTTTTGGCTCTGGAGCCTGTCGTATTGCAGGACAGAGCGCAGACGGCTATAAAGTCCAGCTGGCGTGAGGCAAGCTTGCCTGAGCAAATGCTCCGTGGTCACAAGGAATGTGATGGTGAGAAATGCCGGGCTGTTAATTCAGGCTGGCTGCTCCAGCTTGAGGCTCAGCACTGTTGTCTGACTGACTGACTGACTGACTTTCTTCCTTCCTGAATCATTTGACTCCCTTTCCCAGTGCCACCCTGTGCTTTTAATTCCCGCACTATCAGAGACCCAGTGTTCTTAATGAGTGAAGCACTGTTCTCATGTCAGGTGTGTAGTGAGGTGGAGGTGCGAGGTTGATGCTAGCGCGCACATACACACAAAGCTATGGACCATGAGAGGGAGGTTCTTAGCAGTCGTGTGGCAATATAATTACCGGAGTGGTTCTGCAAGCGGTTGGGCCGCCATACTGGGTACAATGAAACCAGCCTTTGTTCAGATGCAGAGGGAGGGAGGCTTGTGTGATTCAAAGCTGCTATGCTCCACATTCTCATACTTTCAGGTCACCCTATTTCATCAGATAGTTCTACACAAAACAAAGAACTCTCACCCAATCTAGCAGTTCCTTCTACACTGCCAGCCTTAGCAAGAGGAGCAGCCTGACAGGCCCTCATTGGAAACCATTTCTGGCACTCTGTTGTCATTTTCTTGGAATGCCCGATAATATTTCAGTGCAGAGCACAGTCTCTCAAGACACAAGGAACAAGGAACGAAAACAAAGTTAAGAACCACAATTGGGGAAAAAAAAAAAAAAAAAAAAAACCTAACAACCACTTTGGCACTGATGACGTTGGGCAGGAGCAATTGGTTCTGAAACGGAGGCCTATTTGATGAAAAATATTATGCTGGCTCATTTGGAGTGAATATTGATCAAGACGGTGTCTCCTATGCTTGTTAAATCCAGAGGGTTGTGCTCTTACAGAGCTTAGTTCACAAGAAGAACACAAGCTCTTGTTTGCCTGGCTAATCAAAGACTGCCAGAATTTTTTCACGGTGCATCACCCTGTGATGTTTGGGTTCTCCCAGCGAAGGTGACGTCAGAGATGCCGCAGTTGTAGTAATGAGATGTCAGGCTCTTTTGTGCTTTAAAGGTTCAGTGAGTGCATTGTCGAACCTTAAGATTCTGGTGTTGGCTGGTGCTGATGAATATTCATTACCAGTAATATCACTGTGGACATGCCCAGAATTGTAACAGCCAATCATTCCAGGTTAAAATATGTTCCAAGGCCTCCTTGCTCATGAATATTCATAGAGCTGCCATCAATGGAACTCTTCACATGATGACCGGAACTCTTTCGCCAGAAAAGGGGAAAGAAACGCAACGCAGGGTCTCGACAGCGATTAAAGGGCCTGGGTCAGGCAGGCCCATCGCAGCGGGCGCGCAGACACAGGGGTGTTGCCCGAGCTTCGGACGGCGCAGCGGGGGGCCGTCAGAGAGTGGCGGCGCTTCCATGGAGACAAAGAAGATTTGCCATTTTTGCCCGAAGAGGATAATGCATGCTTACCCATTAAAATCCCCCACACGCAATCGCCAATCGCCCAGCATGAGCACGGCTGGTGATTTTGAGAGCCGCGCACATCTGTGGTCACATCCAGAGAGGTTTTGCAAAGGATTAGGGGTAGGACTCAAGGACCATTGACATGCATGTGTAGCACTCACAAGTAGCACAGAATGGTCTGTGTTACATCACAGAACTCGGCGCTCTGCTGAAATCCATACAGCTCCTAGACCAGCAGCCTAGAAGCATGTACAGTTTATTACTCGCGCTTTGCCCTAGGGCAGTTTTGACACACTATTTTTAGTCCTCTGTAAAAGATTATCGATGTGAAACTGTCGAGTGCAACGTTTTCTCTCCCTCCCTTGTGCCCGTTCTGCTGTGCACCAGCTGCCCTGTTGACATCGACTTTTTTTTTTCCCATTCGGAGTCTGAGTACAATTTAAATTGCAGATTGCACCCCCCCCCCCCCACTACAGCTCACCAGGCAGAGCACTAGGAAGCTGCAGGTCAGCGATGAGGCCAAGGAGCAGTCTTTCCCCCCTCTACGCCAAAGCCCAATTTGTGGAGTGGAAAAAAAGGCCTCTGCTCCTTTAAATGTTAATTTCAGTGTGTATTGTGCAACAAAGCTGAAATCCCCCCGCATCTGTCCTGAATTTTAAGTAGTTCTTCAGCGAGTACAATTACTGTATTACCCTCAGCCTTCCTACGAGAGGCCCTGAAAGAGTACAATTAAAATGTGTATTAGCTTATTACTTGGGGTAATCCAAACACATTAGTACACAAGGCTTCTCATAATGGATTTCCAACCCAGTGGCTTCAGCCGAAAGAATGGAGGTGCAGCTTCTCGTTGCCCCTTTTGGCAGATCGTTTTAATTGCTAACTGTGCTTTTTGGCTTGGTGATTCTTCCTCTTATGCTCTGAGGTATCAGAGCAGATGCAGAAATCTTGTGCAACAGCAGAAAAAGTCAAGACTCTCACATTTTAGCACAAAATGTAAAGTGCATCTAATGCTGTTCCTTTAAGTACTGTCAAGTTACCATCTGACATGTGCATTTAATTGCAGCTTGAAATTATTCTACAGTTCCATAAGTATTTGAAAGGAAGATGCAGGGAGGCGAAGTTGGACACATCAGCCATGCACTCAGGCATTTTTGGGGCTAGGTGTGTCCAACCAAACACTTTTCTGTTTTTTTCCAAGCCAGGTATCTTAACGGTTGAATTTGGCAGGTTAAATTTTGCAGTGCCAAAGTGGTGACATGCACATCATCTTCAGGGGCTAATTGCAGGTCTGTGCCATACTTGATTTAGCATTTTCTTGTGGAATAATACATGTTGCACACAAAGTGTAAGTGTGGCTTCAGATGAATGGATTGCTCTCCCATCCTAATTCCCACAATGCCGCAAGGCATATTTTCTTCTTTCTTCCACCCACAAACTAGCTCGCCTTTGGCGATGGTGAGGTTCCACAAAAACTGTGTCCCATATCTTATTTACTTCAAGATTCTTTCACCCTAATGTAGTATCCTTAACTAAATGCAATTAGGAGGGCCTAGCATACGCATAATTCATTAATGGCATGCTGGCGGGTCCTTTACCATCGCAATATCAAATGTCAGCTCAGCCCTGCTCCTGTGTTACCGTCCTGTGGTGTTATTTGCTTTCTCACGCTCTGTAGCTCGTCACAGTTTTAAAGGATATGAACCTCAATACGGCAGCTTGACCTACAAATTGCCAGTGACTTTGTCTTCAGGGCTACCTAGTTTCCATGAGGCGTTTCCATGAGGCGAACATTACCAAGCCACGTCAGCCTGTTCTACTTATGGTCATTAACAAACGCATGGTGCTCGAGCATTGGATTATGCCGCACAAGGCCGCGCTAGCTGAATTCTTACCATAACTCATTTATTTTGTATTTGTGTTCAGGACTGTGTAAAATCTGTAAAGTAAATCATAATTTCAACCAGTCTGTTCAGTGTTATCTGCTGTTCTAACGATTATGATAGATAAGATGAAGCAGTGCTCACACGCCTGCGACAGTGTGACTAACAGATAATGTATGTAGATTGTTAGCAGGCAAATTTGTGTACGTTGTGTGTTTTCGGTTGACTGGAGTTTTTATTGCTTTGAACATTTTGTTCTCAGCATCAGTTGTGTGAACTGGAACCAGGCAGGTAGCTTGAGATTCCTGGCACTCGTTGTCCTCAATAAGTCTGAACTTCAGCTCCTCTGGAGTTCTTCCAAGCCGCACAGGTAGGGACAAAATCTCACACCTCACGGCTTGTCAGGTTTCATTTCCCTCCATATAGTTGTCAAAATACTCCACCCATAAAATTTGTGATTGTTCAGATGAAAATAAGTGCATATAAAATAAGTGCAATAAGTGCTGCATAAGTGACAAAAAAGGGTGGTGTTTATTTGAGAAGGTTTATGTTGGTCATGATTAGGGCCTGTGTGATTCTCTCTGCAGAATTGAGGCTGTGGTTGTTCAGGTTGATTGTCTCATGATCGGTCAGTATTGATAAGGAGGAATAGATGTGAAAGTGACCATGGTGTGATTATGTGCAATAGGTTAGAAGCTGCAAGGTTTTACCAGGATCCTAATGTTCTAACTTGATGTTTTTTGCTTCAATCTGTGTAATATTTCATACTAATGCTCAACTCACTTTTCTATAAGTAAGTGTTAATGTTATGATTTAAATCAAGAAATAGACTGTGGGTTCCTTATGTAGGCTGTATACCATTGATTTGAGCCATGGTCTCACAACCTGTTTCTCTGTGATGGCTGCATTCATCACAGGTGTGGTGGTGACTAAAAAATGGTCACTGAAACGCACTGTTGTCTGCTTAACATCACTCAGAAAAAATGCAATGTAGCAATACATAACTGCATTTGGTTACGAAGGCATTTTTTTGGAATTCTACTAAAATATGGCCTGAAAGCGCTGAGGTTAAATGTATAATCGTTAAAAATGGATTCCCGCCAAGCACCAGTCTTTCGACCCTGAGTAAACATTACCTAGAAAATAGTGACAAAATTTCCCGGCAGTAAATGAGGAAAACAATATTTTCTTCATTTTTTTTTTTCTAGATCTTTGTTTCAGTTGCACGAAGTGTTTACGCTTGAATGAGTCGTGAACCTTGTACCCATATAAACAACAAGGCATTTCCTTTTGTGGTTGACAAAGCACGGGCTATAGCTTCTTGGTCATTTGTTTTTGGCGAGGGTAAACAAAGCAGACTGCAGGCAGTAAGCGGCAGCAGTAATTAGAAAGTAAAATTCTTGGCAATGTGCGTTTTTTTTTCTGCAGGCTGACTGAAATGGAATGGAGCAAAACACATTTTGCATTCACAGATTTTGGAGGAAGAGGTGCACCTCTCGTTTTCGACATCCTTCTGTGTCAAAGTTTGAAACTTCGTCGTTTGAAATGTGTCAAGTTCCGTGTGAATGGAATCATTCATCTTTTCTCCACGCATCTGTGCGTGTGTCTCGGAACAGAAAGCGGCTAGGCTGCTCAAATTATTTCACATTCTGTCATATGTGTGTTGTCTAAAAAAAATTACATACCATGCTTTGTGAATAATTTAGCTACTCAACCCAATGTTTTTGTTTTTTTAGGCTTTGCAAATGCAGCAAACTAACATTCCTGGTAACAGCTGGCACAGAACAGCAATGCAGTCTTACGCTATATTACGGCACTGTAAATTAAATAAAGGGGGTGAGTTGCCTTTTGTTGCTTGGATCGGTCCGGCTACGTCACTCGATTGTTCCTCTCCCCTTTACCGTGAGCCCTCGTCAGAAACGGCGAGGGCTGGATCGGTTTCAGCACAAGCTTCCTCGCAGCAGCCCCTGAAGAAAGGGCCTAAGTGTGATTAATGCGCCTTGCAGATGTTGTTTTATATGCGATGGGGCTTCCTGAAACAGACTGCAGTCTAGACAGACTGGCTGTGCTGCACTCTCTCTTTGATCCTTGATTAAAACTAGTTGTTGGTACATTTATCATGTTCTCATTCTCGGTCCCTCAAGACTTTTTCTCGTTGCCTGTTTGTGTCTTTTTTTTCTTTTTTTTTTTTTTTGCCCATGCCTAGGTTTTGTACCATCACCTCCTCTGTTCCAAAACGCTGAACCATGTCTGTGGGGTAGATGCTATCTTTCTTCATTACCAGTTGATTTCTGAGGTGGAGTGTGTGTTTTTTTTCTGCTTGACTGTACAGTACGTTTTCAGTTGCCTCCTATCCTGTTGTTTTTTTTTTTTTTCAATTAAGGGGCAAATGACAAGTGAACATGAAATAGGATACACGGTTTTTTTTCCCGGCCTGTCTGCCCCATTTTGTTAAGGAAGTGGTACAGTAAATCACCGGTGTTTTTCCACATACCAGAAACTGGATTCCTGGAGATAAGTACGTTGTGCACTAAAAACATTCTTCATGGAGACTACTGTGTATTGCGTTTCACCCCGTCGCGCCAGTCGGTTTTTTTGTCGTGAAAGGAAGTGGTGGCCGTCTGACCTTAGACATTACATTCCTGTTTATTCCCACCATTGTTTGCGGCCGTTGATGAAGTGCAGTTTAGTCGGTGAATGCGTGTGGAGTTATTCAGCCTGTGACCTCAGGTTTTGTGGAGTTCACATGCTGTGTTCCATTACCTCATTCACTACGGCCCTTGCCCTGTGGGTGAGGAGTGTGTGTGAAGCCTTAGCATCATCCTGATCTCTTACCATACGTTCACACCGGGAGTGGCGAGAGCGTCAAAGCGACGGGAAGTCATTCATCTTCTTTGTGAGCCAGCGTCTCTTGGTGGCGAGCAGCGGCATGACCGTTGGCGGTGCGTCTTGGGTGGTGTGGGCATCAGAATAAAGTTGAAGTTTATGGAAATGAGCTATGACACGGTTCCGTGGCAACCAGTCGGAATTTAGAAGCGCTCTCTGCTCAAGCATTCCGAACAAACTTGTAGCCGCCTACGTCAGAACGTCCACTTCTTCGACAGCGTTGTTTGCAGGGCAGCCAGAGCGAATTTTGACGCTCTCAACACTCCCGGTGTGAACGTACGGTTACACCTCCCACATCCCAGGGGGCTCTGCCTTTCGGAAAAGCCCCTGTGACTAAGTATTTCGGACACCTTCCTGTTTAATGTTCAAGCTTGACTCCCTTTGGGTTAATGGACCGGTAGGTCTCTCAGTAAGTAAAGTAAGCAAGGTGCGTTGAGTTTGTTATCATTACCTCAGTGAGCATCAGGGCCATGGTGCTGTTTCCAGATTTGGATTTTTAGGGGTATGTGCAACTGCACAGTAATAACTAATCGGGATTCTGTGACCAACTGTTTTAAGGAGCAATAACGGGGAATATGTGGGTAGTTTTGTAATGAATACTACAAAGCAGGGTCACCTTACTTTCACCTTAGTTGTGTCTTTCTTCGTCTTCACTCTCATTATAAGCAATGCTCTAGTGTCAACTTAATGCGATCCTTTTGTGTCAACAGGTGTCATGTCAGCTGATTCTAGCTAGAGTTTCTAACTGAAATTACATACTTTCAAGCTAAGTTATACTGCAAGGTTATTTACTAGGAATGCAAATGGTCAAGTTGTCTTTTCAGCATGGTAGAATTTTCAATACATTACTTTCCAAAGTAAGTAAAAAACAGTTGTTTTCGGTCTGCACTGCACGATCATAGAATCATTGACCAAGTTGGGGGATTGACCTTTTTTAAAACTGAATTTGGCATGTCAAGATGAGGAAAGGAATTCCAAAATGGCATCAAATAATATCCTCAGCCGCACAATTCTTCAATGCAACTTGCATAATGAATTAAAAATGGTAAAAGTATTCAAATAGAGTTCAGGTAGCAAACAGGGCACTTGTTCAGCTTGTTTATGAACCGGCACTATGAGGACTTTGAGGAGGCAGCACCCCTGTGTCATCCTGAAATACAATGCATTTTCCCCAGGACTGTTACTTCATCATGTCGACTGGCAGGAATAGACTGCCCCGTGCTTTGCATTAAAAGTTGTGGCCAGTAATTTCCCCCAAATTGCAGCCGCGAGCTCTGACATGCTCAACACGCTAAGCGCAGTCAGTTGCATGACGAATATGAACCAGTTTATCTCCGCCATCTCGTAAATCACGTTTATCGAATTTCTCCTAGGCCTCTCCGGCCTCATCGGCTGATCCCATCAACCACCGGTGGTTATCTTACCCCTCCCCTCCACCACCACCATCACACGGATGGTAATGAGCCATCTGAAAGCTGTCCGGGTTCCTGCAGGATGAAGTGTGAGATTGTGCCCTGTTTGCGGGCCATCGCTGGCGTGCTCCGGCAGAATAGGAGCCGGGGAATGCAGAGCCGGTGTGGAGCGTACAGTACATGGCTGACCAGGGCCTGCATGCACAGGCCTCACGTCAGCGCCCGCCGATCAGCAGCATAATTGAACCGGAGACCCATAGGCTGCCGGACATTCCAGCACGGATTAAGGGATTGGATTCTCTTGCTGAGTTGGGTTGTTTTAATTCGCAGATGGAAAGACTGCAGCCTTTGTGACTGGTTGTTTTTTCCCCCCCCCTTCTCTGTCCTCAGTGGCTTGTAGCAAGGCCGGCACATTCTCCCGATGCACAGAGCATCAGTTGACCCCCATACTGAGCTCTACTGCTCTGCAGTAGGAGAGGGTTCTCTTTTCTACAGCCGTGATTTGATAAAGGCACTCTGACTCCGTGGCTAATTTGTGCTCACTGCAGAGTGGTAAGTGCAGTTTGACCTGCTGCACAGAGATACAACCCTGGAGTCCCACGCATGTCCTTGACTCCTTTAAATTAGTCCATCCTTTTCTTTGTGTTTTTTTTCCCCACTTTGCCAAGTGCCGGAAAGTCTGCAGAAAGGCTTTGTGCCACAACTACAGGACGGATAATAAGCACCTCTGCGCCCTCACGCAGTGCGCACCGTTACTTTCCTGCACATGTTGGCTGACATTAGCAGCAGTGAGCGAAGCAGGCAGCGGGAGAACAGAGAAGAGATCCCCGTTTTCCATGAAGGGGAGGGCCTGAAACTATACTAGTCCACCGAGTACATATCAGTCTTTGTTGGTTCTGCTTTAACAGTGCCTCAGCACTGGGTGACACTAAAGTGAGTTTGTTTTGGAGGAGGGCTCCTGTGTCCTCTCTACTCCCTGCCCCTCTTGTTGATGCAGCATTGAGGGGTTTAGGCCTACTCCTCCTGTCAGAGGTTTCTTTCACATACTGCGTCCCAGCTCGGTTTTCTAGCCGGAGGCAGAGGCTGTGAATACCGACTTCAGGCCTGCTTTGTCTACTCCACAACTGAGGCCGCCACTCATTTTAGGAGTGTGTAGTGCGGCTTGCAGTTTGAGAGCCTTGCTTAGTGTCGTGGCAAGCCCTCAATCGGCTTTGTTTCAGAGGGAGGGAGACAGCTCAGCCCCATCCCTATGAAGCAGTACCTCTTGGACACACAGTTTCGGACGGTTTCTTCCCTCCCTCCTAACCTCCCCCCCACCCCCCCACCCCCATTTCCCTGCCACATCCTCGCGGTAATGTGATTACATGGGGCGGAAAGCAATATCCTCGACGAGGTAGTGCTTGATGCATTATGTAATTTCGAGCCCCTGAAAAAGGTATTATGGGATGGCGTTACAGCGTGCGCCGGAGGCCGGGGATTCGCTCGCCGTGCAAGTAATGCAATCTGGCCCAGACTCAGCAGCAACCCAACACTGCAGTGGGTCAAGCGGCCCTCAGCTCGCCGCTGTCCCATCCGCCCAGGGCCCAGTGTTTTTCCACTGCCCCGCCCACACCCCCGCCCCTACCTCCCACTTCCCACTTCCCCGGGGCCTGCAGTCCCTGTAGGGCATAGCTGCTCCACCACAATTCTGCCCCCCCCCCCCCACCTTTCCTCCAGAGGATATGGGAAATGATCGAAGTTTAAACAGTGAACATGCGGTTGACGCCTTATAAACAATCCACTTAGAGACGTTTCCCCTCCGTTGTTTTCCTTACGTGGGTATGTGAAGCTTGTGGCCGACTTGTGGACACATCTTAAATGGACCGTGCCATTGCTAGTGGGGGGGAACGGGGGGAAATCGTTAATCTAATCAAGCAAACGGGAAAAGGTCAGAGATTGGGCTGCTCGGAACTGACATTAGAGGCCGATTCCACACGCACCCTGAGAGCACTCCTCCCTCTCCTGGAGCCAGCCACTGTGGCTGGATGAAGTATCGAGAACTTGTTTTTGTGATGATGGAGTTCTTAATTTAAACACAATAGACATTCCTTAGTCACCACAGTGGTTTTGAAAACACGGCGAAACCGTAGTTCCCTGGAGCAAATTGTCGTAACCTAATAATAATTAGTATCCATGCTCAAAAAGGACTGCGGAGCCTCAACTGCAGTCGATTTGTGTTGAGTATCTTTCAGCAGTGGCACTTGTGCCAGTCACCTGCTGCGGTTTGATTAGGATGTTAAAAAAAAAAAAAAAGGCTGAGTGCAGCTGGCCGGTTTCGACCGTGTCAGTGAGGGAACAGCAAAGCAGAGTTTGCCTCTGGCTCTGGGAAAGATTAGGCCTTGGTGCTGGCAGATGCTTTTGTGTAAGAAATTGAAGAAACCCCTGTGTTAACCAGCCCAAAAGTGAGATGGAGAAGGTTTGCAACTTAATGCAGCCCCTCGACTTCCTACTTCATGGCTTGGTACCATTGGCAGATACAGAGCAAAAAAAAAAAAAGCAGTGCTAGGCTCTGAGCCTGAGTAAACACATTGAGCCTCGCTACTGATGCTGTGGTCGAAAGTGAGGGCCACGCCTCAATAACAAACTTGTGCACAAGCTACTTTTCTTGCGCCGCACAGCAAGGATGTGGCTCAGATGGAAGGAAAGATGAAGCATTCGATGGCGGCCTTTGATAGCACTCCCCGTCAGGCACCAGGAGCATTGTGGGAGAAAGAGGAAGGAGTCCCCGCCCTCCCGCTTTCTTTTGCGCGCGCTGGAATCGTCGCCGCCAAGCAGGTGGAAATTGCTGCGCTGGAGTGGCCCCAGGTTTCCTTCTGTCCAATCGGTGACGTAGCAGGGCTCGGGGGGAAGAGGTGGCGGCGGCGGGAGTGACTCGCACTGGCAGTTTTTCAAACGACTTCCCTTTCACTTAATCTTGGGCGCCATGTAATGAGCCAATTTGAGAAGACAATGCAGCCACGAGCGCCGGGCCAAGGCGTTCCTCGGGAGCTGCCGCGGCGCAGCGCGGGACGCGACCGAAACCAGACACCCTTTATGTGGCTTGGAAGCGGTGTGTGTAGGCCTTTTCGGTCCCGCGTCGTTTTTAAAGAAAGACCCCGTGTGTATTTTAATTCCGGCGGTCGGGGGACTAACGTAGCTCTAAACGGGCGCGCTGCATCTTTTGGCCGGCCCCGTGAGCTGCTTTACAGTGACAGGGTGGCCCGGGTCTATTTACAGTGTGTTTACCTCACGCAACCTTCGATTGGGATGGCGCCACAATCTCAAGTCTCTCAGCCCTCGTGTCCTGTGCGGCAGGCGCCCTTTATATCTGTGCGGTGTCTGGGGGCACCGGAGTGAGGTTGTTGAGTTTGTTTAAGGGAGGGATCCTTCTCAGTTTGCAAAGGAGAGCGGGCCAGCACTTCCGCCTGGTCTAACTAGTGTAACGTTTCTATTCAAAGGACTTTGATCGAAAGACACCCTTTTTTTTTGGATGTCCAATATAACCAGGTCCATGGCCCTTTAATTTATTTTATATACATTAATTTTATATGTATACTGTGTATAAACATATTTATCCTTTTATAAAAAATCAGCCTGTTAACAAGGAAATGAAGTTGTCAGATGGGGACTGTAATTTGAGTTCAGCTGTGGGGTCAGCGCGTCTGATTAATTCGCAGTCGGATCAGGCTCCTCATTTGGAAGACAGGCGGCGGTTTGGTTCTGTGCCGTACTTCGTCTGCCCTCCCCCCCGTGCAGATGCGACAGAAATTCCGGAAGATTCCCCTGTAATCCCGATAAGAGCAACTTGTGTCTACGACTACATGCGCCGGAACTAATCCCTGGGATTTATCCCTTGCTGAAGGCAATTAACAAATTAATTCCCAGAAAAAAAACCCAGCAAGGTCCTAACCCTGTGCCGCCACAGCAGTGAACCACTGTCTTTAATCAAGTGCTTTGTATATGTGCGGCGGGCCCGGTATAGTCCATATAAATGGAATGGGGGTTGTTGCAGTACTCTGTTCGTCACCTAATGTAATGACAAACATGTCCAGCTGGTTGGGGTGGAGGCGGGACTCCTGCTGACGGAGGAGTTGGACACTGCGGAAAAACTCCTCCTTCTCCCGCTAACCAAGCGCAAGGCTTTGTAGCGAAGCGCCGTTTTGGCTCTTGGACCCACGGCCGCTGGCCTGTTGTGACACGTTTTGAGACTGGACAGCAAGCGAGTTCACGGAGCAGATGCCAGGGTCCCCCCCCCAGGGCGGGTCTGTCGAGTCCAGACGCCGCCAAGTCCAAGTAATTGTCCCGTCAGCCTCCAAGTGCCACGGCAGTGAACCCGGCTTACGTGAGCAGGGAGGTCGCGCGCTGGCTAATACTCCGTTTGCTCCATAAAAAGCCATTGACCTTTCGTTTGCTTAGGAATACGTTTACATAACTCCATGGCTGAGTCGGTCTGCATAGCTCCTCTGATCAGATACTGTACACAATCACTGCTATCACTTCTGGGAAGGTTGGCTATTTATTAAATTGGTCATCACAGGGTTGCAGTTTGTTTTACCCTGGGAGCATTTAGTTTAGATGTTAGAATGTACGGTGAGGGAGACAGAGGCTACGATAGGAAGCCCACATGATGTCCATGTTTGTTTAACTACAACCTCTGCTGACCACAGTAATGCAGTGGGGGGTGTTTCCCAGGAAGTCAACATGCTTTTTAACATGATGACGCTGTGGAGGCGGCTGAACTGGAACCTGGCACATTCCATTGCAGCATATTTCTTCCATTTCACAGCTACTAATAGCTGCCTGGTGAAAGTTGTGATGAACAGGCACTCTGCGTGGCTCCATGAGAACTAAAGCCCAGGGCCTTTTACATTGACTTCCTCTGTGCTTGGTTTGTTGAAGTGAACAACCTCACTTGGTATCAAGTTCTGAATATTTACTTTCTTCAGAAAACTTTGAAATTCAAGCCGCTGTTATATGCGCATGGCAAACCGCCTGTGTGTGTTAAACTTGTGATCGGTTTTTCTAGACTGGCCCCAGGTGGCCTTTGAGTGGTTAACTCGCAGAGCACCACAGAACTGATAACCATCTTGTCTTTACTACACAAATCCACCCCGAGCACGTGCCAGAGCGCAGTGTTTACATTGCAAAGGTGACAATATCGCTGTAAAAAGTGACTCCACTTAAATATCTAGCAAACAAGTCTGGTGCCGGTCTGCCCGGTTGCCTGCACGCGATCGTTGAGAGAGTTTTTCATTTTTGCGGCTCCAAGATTCTGTTGGCGGACCTGCGCAACGAGTTTGTGCCCAGGTTTTCTTGCCCGAGGCTCGGAGCGTTCTGTGGCAAGCCCACGCTTTTTTTTAAAATTTATTTATTTATTTTTTTTTAACCAGTCATCTGCCTGTCCCACCTTCCCCCATCGGTGCTGCTCAATTGTCCCGATCAGTGTGGCAGCCGGCCGGGCCACAGAGACGGCATATTACATTGTTACATTATTGGCATGTAGGAGACATTCTTATCCAGAGCAACTACCATAGGTTACACTTTTTCGTTACCCATTCATACAGCTAGATATTTACTGAGGCAATTCTGGGTTAAGTACCTTGCCCAAGGGCACAACAGCAGTGCTCCAGTGGGGAATTGAACCAGCAACCTTTCAGTTATGAGTCTTGCTCCTTAACACTACGTTACACTGCTGCCCCAATGTAGTTACCCGAGTAGCACGGTTTCTGCTGGGACAACACTGTGTCTTTAAGGAGAAACTTTCATCCTCTCTGCGCATTCACAACCATTCCACCAAAATGGTGTCATAATTATGTCACTCAGCGGAAACCCTTGTCCAGTGTGACTCTCAGCGTATGAAATGTGGAATAACAAAACCTAGAAAAAGATCATTAGAGTGCAGTTAATATGGAAAATTTTCCCACAGTGCAGATTATTGGCAAGTTTGACGTCCAGTATTTGCAAGGGAGAAGAAATGGCTTTTTAGAAATGCAGGCATTGGCATTAAGTTTATATGCCCATGTGATCTTTCAGCTGTGTACAGATTTGTAAATCATTGGATATGCCTGTGGTTAGGCCACCACATCTGACAGGAGGGATGTTTTGTCACTAAATGTGCGCTCATAATATGTTGTTTTGGCATACCACAAAACCCAGTCTGCATTGTCTGGTTTTGAACGATATGTTTGCTCCTGGCTATATTGTCGCATTGTAAACCGAATGCCTCTTAATGCGTGCCCTGTCACTGGATTGGATTCATTCTGGAGGATTTTTAACGGAAAGATTTGCTTTTGCCACGGCGCATCTCTATTGAAAGGAAACTTGGACAAGCCTCTGTGTTAAATTGCGGTCTTGTCAGAGCATAATGTGTACTAGTGTTCCACAGTTCTTCAGTTCGGCTGCAGACAGTTACATTTAGAGGGGATTCTTGTGGCTGCTCTGTCACCTCTAGTGCCGAAGTGCTGGGTTGTGGGTAGGTGCGGTGGTTTTCGATAGGTATTTATGCCAGCCCTTTTATTCTCCTCTGTAATTAACACGGGCAATTCTTGACATTGCCTTAATTAAACAGGGAAACATCTGACAATGAACCTGTGCCTTTGTGTTGTTAAAAGTGCCCATTGTGGTGAGGGTCAACAAGCTTTGCAAGCTTTGCAAGCGGTGCACGGCCTGACAATCGCTCCATTGATGCTCTGCCTGTTCAGCACGAAGCGCAGCGTGTGGGTTTAAATAAGGCCTTGATGTGACCCTCGTTCATGCATCTGCTAAATGTTCATTAAAATCCGGGCGTGGTCATGGCATCAGTCAGGCCGCGTGCTGAGGTGAGGAGGTCCTCGAAACCCTCAGGGCCTCGGCAGCCTCCCGTCATCTTCCTAAGAGCCTGTGACTTTGGCCCACTTGCAGAGACACAGGAAGCGGGGATGGCGAATCTCTTCTGCTGCTGCTAATAACGTGTAACCGGGAGTCACCGTGTAGCATCATGTGGTTACGTTGTACAGTGCTGCCCGCATGTCTGACGGAACTGGTGATTGTCCGGTTTAAACTGGAGAGGAGATTTACGGCCTGCATATGTGCTTGTGGTGTGGAAGCCGGCTGAGCCTAGGTGTAGGTAATTAGAGGCTTTCGCTGTAAATTTGATTGATTTTGGCATCACAAACAATCGGTGCCTTGAATGTAACACAAGCCAGGTACCATTCTCAGAATCCCCAAAATTTATGGAGTCCACAGCGTGCACACACACACACACACACACACATACACACACTGACACGTGCGTGCACACGATCACACACATACACTCACTCTGTCCTCAATACCTCTGGTGCATGATGGGAAATGTGTTTATGGACGCACTGCTGGACCTTGTCCTGTAGTTTCAGGACACTAGCATGTGACACGCATCAGTCACATAGTGCCCTGAAATTACTTTTCTTTACAGTTAAATATTAATAACATGCCTCTGTATAGGTGTGCACACTGATGTTTATATTGGAACCAGTACTGTCCTTCGAATGTATGTGTGTATTTATACTACATGACATTACATTATTGGCATTTAGCAGACACTCTTATCCAGAGTGACTTACATCAGTTACAGGTTTTTACAACATTGTCCATTTATACAGCTTGATATTTACTGAGGCAATTGTAGAATTGTAGGTTAAGTGCTTTGCCCAAGGGTACAGCAGCAGTGCCCCAGCAGGGAATTGAACCAACAATCTTTCGGTTACAGGTCCTGCTCCTTAGCCACTATGCTACACTGCCGCCCCTGTTTGCATCTGTACATATATATGTGTGTCTGTGGAACTGGGAGGGGTCCCCATGTGTATCAGCTGGCCTGTATGCGTCAGTGAGAAGCAGAGGGATGCTGTGCAGGGTCTGAGGAGTGACCTGCCTTCACTGTGCTGTGAGAGTGGCTTGGAGAGCATGCCAGCGTCAGTGTGGAGATCCCTCTCACGTGTGTGTGTGTGTGTGCGCGCGCACGCACACGCTACAGAGAGACGGTTCCATTTACCGTTCAGCTTTTTTTGTTTCTTTTTTTTTTTTTTTTAACTCTCCGGGTCCGTCGGGAGTGAGACCTGCTGTAAAATGCATAGCATCTCTAAAATTAGGGCACCATCTCTGAGAGTGACAGCGAGCTTGCCGTCCTCCGCGGCCCTGTGCACCTCTAAATCACGTGGCGTGCACATGTGTATGGGCTTGCGCATATGTGTGGGGCTCTGGAAACACAACTTCGAAATACACGCAGGCAGATTTACTATTTAACACTATTTAACTGTTTATGCCGAATAAGTCTCTTTTGATGTGTAGCATAATAAATGTATATTACATATATTTACTCTGTCTATATTACTGTAGTATATATCTATGTATATGTGTACACACATTATGTAGCCTGTTTTGTGATATGTATTATACATCTATAAGTATTTGTATATATTGCAGTATGTATGTGTTCAGTATATTGTAGTCCATTGATTTAAGTGGCCCTTGTATGAAATAAGTGTTTCTGCACAGTTTACTGCACCTTAATGAATTGTTTCGGGATTGCCACTCACCGTCTCCACCCCCCTCTCCTGCAGGCGCGATCCTGGGCCGCTCTGAGACACAGGAGTGCGTTTACTACAACACCAGCTGGGAGAAGGACCGCACCAACCGCAGCGGCATCGAGCCCTGCTTCGGCGAGAAGGACAAGCGGCGGCACTGCTTCGCCACCTGGAAGAACATCTCCGGCTCCATCGAGATCGTCAAGCAGGGCTGCTGGCTGGACGACGTCAACTGTTACGACAGGTAGGCCGGGCGCCCGCGTTAGCCTGGCTCCCCTCCCCCCGCCCTCCGCTGAATGAGCCTTTTTCTGGGAAGGAAAGGACAGGGAAACAGATAAACCAGCGCTTATCTCCCGCCTTTTCACGGCCTGGCCGCAGAGGGAGAGAGAGAGGCAGCGATCATACAGAGGGAGTAATAGATATTACAGTAGAGGCGTACGATGCTCAAATTCAGAGTGACAGCTTGCAAGTGCAGATGTGGTGGAGAAAATAAAGTGTTTTAACTGCAGGATCTCGCAGCCGGTATGGATCGCTTCGCTACAACATGCTAAAATGAATTGTCTGTTTATAAAACTTTGCTTTATAAGCTGTGTAGTTAAATGCCGTTGCCAAGACAGCCGTAATTGCCAATTAGGGGGCACGGCTAAATGTTGGAGTAAGACGTTACGAGACAGAAGGGGGACAGTGTTCCGCGCCCGCCGGCGGGTACAGTGGACGCCTGTGTCCGATTCGCCGCGCTGTACAGCTGACGCATATTTATCCCACCCCAAGCATGAAAACATTTTAATATCCCGGTGATTGTGTAATCGCTCTCTGGCAGCGTGGAGTCTTTTTTTTTTTTCCAGGTGATCAAGCTTTTTGATAATAGTCCCCCATATTTTTTTTTTTTTTTTTTTTTTATCTGATTCGGCTTGCAACGGAGCCAAGTTGAAAAACATTCCTGTGCGCCAGCATCTGCACGGGGAAAAAAGCAACAGAGCTTCAAACGAGGGCGAGCGCTTGTCCCGGCTCGTCGGCGCAGCCGCGGCTGTCCCGCTGTGCGGTCGCAGGATCGATCTGCGCCGGGGGAGCTCCCGCGCTCGGCACTGCAGGATTATCGCTGCACGCTAACAGATGCTTATTAATACACAGGCACTCGCGTGCTGAAACAGTGTAAACAGTCACGTAGATGCGCTGCCCCCGGGCCCTTTGTGGCTTGGAGTTTATGGGACACAGTCAGCCAGAATTTCTAGTTCCTGGAATAAAATATTGCAGGGAAATGCAGGTGTATGTGACCTTTGTTTTTTTTTTTTTGTGTTTTTGTTTTCTCACTCATCTCGCTCACTAGTATCATTGTACATGCATGCATAGTGCAGAACAGTGTAGCCCATGTCCCCAGGGAGTCTTGTTTGAGGCAGACGGTTTTTATTTTGTGATGGTAACAGTGGATTTTGTGTGTGTGTGTGCGCGCATGTGTGCGCTTGTGTCTTGTCTCTCTACAGCAGCGAGTGTGTGGAGAAGAAGGAGGGGCCGGACGTCTTCTTCTGCTGCTGCGAGGGGAACATGTGCAACGAGAAGTTCTTCTACAGCCCCGACACCCAGGCAGTGCAGAGTAAGTGTTCCTTCCCGCCACGGCGGAACCCTCTCTGTCTGTATGGCGTGACCCGTCATCGGCAGCAGCGGCGGGCGCGAGCACGTCAGCGGGGCCACAGGGCATGGTGGAGAAATCTGACAGGACTGCGGACATATAGGTGACCTCTGGCCCTTAAGATTTACCATGGCCGAGCACAGCCCTGAACAGAGGGCAGTTACCTTCCGTGCTTAAAATGGGCTCCCGCCTCTTAATTTCCCTGGATACCTCACGTGCCTCAGGTACAAGACAAGCAGGCCTCGTACAGCTGTTGCCCAGAAAGCAACACCCCCATTTTTGTTTATAAAATGTTTCAAAGTAAAAAAAAAAAGTAAAGCGTTTGAAGTGAAAATTTACAGAACCAGAAGATTTAATTCAGAAATGATTTTTTGTTTTAAAGGCTTTTTGGGGGATACTCTCTGGGCAACCCTGAAACATGATGAGAAAAGCAATTGAGCCTTTATCAAAGGCTGTCGGTCTTGGACTCTTTTTGGAAAGACAGTGATTCCCCTACTCTCACTCTATCCAGATGTACTAATCCATAATGCCTACAGGGCAGAACGTTAGTCTAAACTTGATCTGCCGTTGGGGTGAATGTGGTGTGTAATGTAGTCCCGAATTTCCCCTGCCTGCTGCCAGCTTAGCCTTCGGGATCGTTTGCATGGTCTTGATATTGCCAGAGTTGATTAGCTTTTCTCTTGACAAACGCCTAACTCAGCTAAGAAACAGACATTTCTGTGTCACCTTTTGTAAGGGGATCGTTGTTAAAAGTTGCGCGATAAGCAAATAAATAAATGTATTTTGGGAGGTAAAGCACAGAGGACTGTGAATGAGTGCCTTTCTTCTTACTCCAGAAAAGGCTTTTTTTTTGGCAATGGTATGATTTTCCATTGCATTACTACACAGAACACCTCTCAGAGTTTAAATCAGAGTAGGGAAGTCCCTGTTCAACCACTCATGAAATTTTTTTTTATCTTAATTTTTTATGTCGGTATGCTTGTATAGAGAGATTTTTTCCCACCCATCATTTATATTTAGCTACAGGGTCACAACATCCTCAGCCAGCAGTAAAATATATCTATATCTCCTTTGGTCTCTGTACCAATATATCACAATCCTGTCTGAACTTGCACCGCTAGTCTTTAATATAACTCAACTGAAATAGCCAAGGAAGAAAGCTGTCTCATAATCACTGTACTGTAAGTGCAGTGCCTTCATTTAGGGAATCTTTCCATCATATTGTTTACCTGATCTTCTAAACAAGTCGAAGTTTTTTTTTCTCGGTGTTGTGGAAATACAACGCTTCAAACAGGCTTGTGTACGCTGTGGCTTCATAGGCAAGACATTGAAAGGTACTGATAGCTTTATGATGAAGGGTGGCTCTGTGAGAAAATGCATCTCTGGAAAAGTTTTTGGTTGGACGTATCAAGCATTTCCAAACCAGCCTCGTCAGGGCTGTTGACTCAGTGCAGGCAAGGGAGGGCCAAGTAAACGCATTCCATGGGTTACATTTTCAAATGCCTCTTGGCTTTTCCTTTAAATTCTAAAACAAATTTCAAGCTCAAATTAGATGAACATAATCAATCAGTTTAAATAATCCAATTAAAGCAAATAGCGTGATTTTACAGAGAACATCTCTCATTGCCCTTGCAATCCTAGTCCTTGTGGCTAAACTATCCAACATGGATACTTGTTGTGTGTTGCTGAACTATGTGGGCTGTTTGAAACTGGAAACTCTTGGTTTCATTGCTGATCCCCAGAGTTCAGCAAGGTGTATGCTTTACCTCAGCAGCTCCAGCAAGAGCCCAGCTGGATAAATGGGCCCGAATATGGAAGGTGTAAAATGGTAAGTGCTAATCGTGCCAGATAAGTGTGTCATTCAAACACAATGAGTGGAGCATAGTGCGCACTTTGAGCCAGACAAGATAAAAAAAAACCCCATGTGGGTCGGGAGCAGGCCACCGTAGTCAGGCTTGGGAAAAGATGCTATCGCATCTAAATTCCCCCGTGTTTTTTTGACGCAAATGACACAATTAAAAATTTACATTTGCAACAAGTGCAATGTGGTCAAATGTCTGTCTCACAGCTGATCTAACTGATGCAAGTAAACCACTGAAAAACTGTGTGTGGTGTTGCGCGTAACACATGTAAAAAAAAAAATTGTATTTGCTCATGTAAATTTGACCATCGCATGGAGCGCTATAACAATCCCATCCATAAACATCTCATATACAACACAAAAGCTGAGATGAAAAATAGGCTGATACTGTGTTATATCAACAACAAAACAACAATAAAGTGCAGGGTTGGAGGACTTGTTAATTATGAGTTCATTGACGGCATACAAGGATTTTGTTGGCATGGACATATTTTTAAAGCTGAACTCGTGACTCGTTAGGAGTCGAAAATATGTGTTCCCAAAATGAGCATGCAGTATGTCTCACCTTTGAAGAACAGGAAATGTGTTAACAAGTACTTAAGTAGAAAATCGTTAGTACATAAAGCAGGTCTCTAATGTTTCTATAGCTCCTGTCACCGACAGAAAGCCTCTGTTAGCATGGAGGAATCTAGAGAACATGGTGGCGTTTAGCGGTGTGAGCCGCCACAGGGGGTGTCACGCCAGTGCCCGCATTAACCACTCGGTCCTCTGAGGGGACGCCGCGGTCACCGCATGTCTCTAATCTCGGGCTCAGCACAGCTCAGGAGCCAAACCGGTTCTGTCACAGAGACGGGGAGCGGGAAACCGTGGCAGTAACCGAAACGCCCGGGATGGCAGCGAGAGCCTGATCAGATGTAGCCCTCGCACACAGCCCTGTGAAATGAACCGGCTTTCTGTGGGACTGCGGAAATCCTGCCCTCTTACCACGTCACACAAACTTGAATCATCCCCAGATTTACTCCTTAAGGACTTCTTAACAGGACTTTTGCAGCCACATTGTTGTAGACTGGAGGCTTTGTGAATCTTGCTGAAATCTACGAAGGGGGTTGGGACAGGTGTCATTCTCTGGGCTAAATGTAATTGGATGTATTTGTCAAAAAAAATCATTGCACCACATCATTGGTATGATTGTGCGAGTGTGTGAGAGAGTGCAAGAAGGTGCCTTTGTGTAAACGTTCCTACGGGCTGTAACACACAACCCAGGACTTGCGGTGTTAGAAGGGAAAACTGAAAGCTACTTGTTTACAAATCCAGGCAGCCTCAGTGCAAACTGAGAATGCCTGGCTGTTTCACAAGCAAAATGACCCTGTGGGGGGTGGCACTCAGCTCTAACATACAGGAACTGACAGGAGTCTTAAGATTTTTGTTCGCCTACTTATCAGAGATGGGCCAGATAACATTTCTGTACTCTGTGCTGGAGATTTGTTCTGATAAAGGTGCTCTGTGTGTGAATAGGTGTTGATACGCTTCTCTGAAGAGTTGTTTTTTTAGTCATCTGCTCTTTTGTATTTTCTGTGCGCACTTCCGCCAGAGTGAAATGTCTTATCACACGTGGACTGACCTGCTTTTTTTTTCTCTCCCCCCTCCTTCTTTCCTCACTTTCCTCTGTTTTTTTTTTGCTTTTTTTTTGCTCCCTCATTTCCTCTCTCCATTGTTCCATTTTTCTTCCATTCTCTTTTCTTCCCCCCATGTATTTACTTTCCCCCTCTCTTTCTCCCCCTCTTCCCCATCTCCCTCTCTCCCTCTTCTTTCTACTCCCATTTCTCCCTCCTTTCCCACTCTCTTCCCCTCCTTTCTGACTCTCTCCTGTCCTGCTCTCCCCCTGTCCCGCTCTTGCCTCCTCTCTCCACAGCGACCTTGAACCCGTTCACGCAGCCACCCCCGCTGTTTAACACCCTGCTGTACTCTCTGGTGCCCATCATGGCCATCGCGGCCATCATCCTCTTCTCCTTCTGGATGTACCGCCATCACAAGCTGGCATACCCCCCAGTCCTGGTGCCAACCCAAGTAAGTCTAACCCTCGCCCAAATCATTTGAACACCACATTTCAGCCACACTTCTGAACAGATACAACATCAGCAGTATTACCGCTACTACTTAAGCGTCACTATGTAAGCTCATAATGGTTGCAGGCCATGCTGGTGTACAGTGGCTTTGTCAGTGTTCAGTGTGTGTCCATCTTGTTTGGAGAATCCCGGAGATAAACCGCCTCCGCTTTATGTGACATGACGGCAATAACGGTGATCTAATCCGCCGCTGTCATGCCTCGGTCCTGTGCCTTAGCAGATCTGTGTCACTGGTCCTCACGTGACATGCCCAAACACATTCACCAGGCCCCCATAACTTGCATACTCATTATTTTTGATTGGTGCCTGTCATATTGGATATATAGTATGCAAAGGCACAGCCTCAGCCTTATGTCCTGATCTGGCAGAACGCAACTGGTGCCAGTAAGGTGTCAGCTGATGAAATGCTGTCATTCAGACTGCTTTAGTGGCTGACTTCCTTTAAAACCTACCCACAGTCCCAGAGAGCCTGAGATGGTACATCCCAGGGGGATTGCATGACTGGATTGATTACTATGCTAAATGAATGCAGGTGGCAGTGTTCAGCACAAGAAATGCTGAGTACCTGGAGCACACGGTCACATGCGTTAATTTAGTGTGGTAAATGATCCAGTTAAGAGCTCAGGTGGAACAAAAACCAGGATCATCTCCAGCACTGTTGGAGCACACTTCCCTGGCCTCAGTTTAGATGTACCAAGATGGCATGGGAGCAGCTTGCTATGAATGCTATGAAAGGTCCATCAGCTCTTGGTCAGATTTCAGCTTCACCTCGTCTTATACAAAAACACTGTGCGCAACAGCGTAGCAAAATGGGTGCCTTATAGTGTTAGAAATCCAGCCCCGTGTTTCCATGGCTCCGGAGGCTTCAGGGTCCTGGGTTTTCTTGAGGCCACGTAGGAGTTTTCTTTGTAGTTAGCCTCACTATTAACCATTTAATGTGACTCTGATAAGGGCTGGAAATGAAGTTTACATTTTGTGGAAGAGGTCTTCAAATTCGCAAGGAGTACCAGGGACAGTTTTTTGTTGGCCATACCAACCACACAGCGAGCAAGCTGTTTTCTTTAGATATGCTTGGCACTTCCATCTAGACACCTCCCTTGGGTTTCATTTTCTCAGAACTACCCTGTGTGCCCCACACTAGCATGCTTTCATTAGACTGAGAACCACTTGCTCCAAGTATGGCTTGTAGAACATTGTTTTAGATTTTGATGTTATTTCAATAAAATGGCTAGAAAATGCCAATTTTATACACTTGCTTGGTGCAGAGAGCTTCTCACAGCAACATCCAGGTATTTATTCACATGGCTAACAATATGGCGCACACCCCCGACAGAGCAGATAGATCAGCCCTCATTCACTAATGGCGATGCAGAGCCATCAATGAGTTTTAATTAGGAGTCCACCTACAGCGTTTTACAAATTCTTTGGAGAGAGCTGGGGTTAATTAATAAGAAAAAGCACTTGGTGCAGGAAGACTGAACAATACACAGCAGCTTATTTTCATACAGTTGACAACTGGCAAGAAAACCTATTATGTTTATAACAAGGAGCTACAGGCACATGGGGAAATAATCCTAACAAATACATTTAGTACAGTCTTTGTTTCCATTACTGTACATGTACTGTACATACTGTAAAATGTCAAAATATACTGCAATAGTTATGCAGCACCATGTTAGGAGACAGAAAAGGTGTCTGCCAGCCCTGACCCTAGCCTCTGATTAAACAGTTACTATGCCTGTAAGCAACAGGAAGTCAGAGACTCTACTGTACCATGCCCTACTGTAACACTTATCTGGCATTTTGAGCAAGAGGATTTTTTTTGACCTCTTAAATGATTCAGTCCCACCACTGTCCCTGCTGACGGTTGTGTTGTGTCTGTGCGTGCGCATGTATGTGTGTGTGTGAGGTGGTGAGAGTGATGTGGTTGGTGTATGTTTTTGCTGGTAAGAAACACAACAGTTTGTACAAGAGGCTATGAAAGCACGGCCACAGTAGGCTGCAGAGGAAAATGACTTCACCCCCAAAAAATGCGATCAGTAGCAGGCTTTCTTTTTTTTTTTTTAAAACAAGCTCTTGCGTCAACAATAGCGCTTTATTTGTAACAAAGAGGCTCAATCTGTTGCGAATCAGTTCCGCATGGTCTGGGAGCAGTTTCCTCTCAGCGATGTGCCCCCTCTCTCAGCGCCCCCAAGACACAGAGTCTAAGCAGGTTTGCCGCGCGGTAACTGCTCCAGGATGTTACCTGGACAAGAGTTCTGCGTGTTCGCTCCTCCTTGGCATGGCCGTGTGTTTACAACAAGTGGAGTCATGCCACGAGTTGGGAAATAAAAACCCCCTCGAAGGGGAGGGCTCGTCGTGTGGTTGAGGTACCCCCCGCAACCGCCCCACCCCACCCCACCAGCCGAGGTCAGAGACGCAGGCCGCCGTGACCGCGGTGAGTCATCACGAGCCTCTCAACATCCACGCTCTTTACCGTCCTGACGCCCGTCTCCCCCTGTCCCCCTGTCCCCCTGTCCCCCCCCCATGGCCCCTCTTCACATGGGGCACCGTAACAAAAGCAGGCTGCGGTGGAGTGCGTACCTTCCCATTCATGACTTCCTCTGCACCGCGGCTCCACGGCGGGCGTCCCGAACAGAGAGGCAGGAGAGAGGAGTAAACGGATAAATAATGCAGGCACATCGCTCGCACGCTTTTAGCTCCACTACTATAAAAAGGCCTCTTCTGAGGCAGGCCCACGTCAACATCAAAGTTTAATCAATAACACATCTGCTCGGAACACACACGCTCCCGCTGACCTTTGACTTCGGACCCGCTGCCCCCACCCGCTGCGGTTACACTCTCAATTGCTATACTGCCTCTAATATGACTTTATTGCACAGATGGAATTGGAAATAGCTGCGTTTTATGCCGAAAGCTCGCCTCCGAAGGAATGTTGCGATTGATGAATGACGCACATTACTTTCATGTCGCTGCAAGTGTTTTCCTGTATAATGCCAAACCCTAATCAATGGAGGTGAATCAGTGCAGAAAGTACAGCAATAATGATGAAGTAGCACATTTTTGCACGTTAGATGTAAAAGCAGCCATTAAAGGGGCAGGATTTTCAGTCTGAGTGCAAGAGCATTTCATGTAGCCGTATTAGCACTAAGATTATGCAGGATCTTACTGAACTCTGTTCCTGAACAACCCTGTGAAACAATGTCTGTGCAACATTATGTAAGCTGTTTGTGTGAAAGAACTGCTGTATGCTGTAACTCAGAATTTGTTAGCTCTGAATTCAAAACGTTCTTAATTGGCAATAATTAGTTGATATTGACCAATGTAACACCCACAAAGTGTAATAATTTGTGCTGTGACACTAGTTTACTGTCAGCATTTAACATTTTCATAGTTCTGTATAAATTATTTAAAATAAAACCAAGAAAGTCATTCATACTTCGGGGCCTGCTCACCACACTGATAATGCCCATGGGAAATGGTCTGTAATCATTACAAACACTTTTGTAATGTATTAAAAAGGCAGAGCATAGTACACCAGTTCTCTCTACTGTTCTGGCATTACACTTTCTCAGAAAAATGTACTTTGCTCACTCATGGACAAGCCAAGCCTGCACTGTGGGTGTCCCAGGTTTCTTTGCCCTCTTGAATAGTCTTGTATGACGCATTTTCTGGCCGCTTGATACTCTTACCCTATTTTGTCTTTGTTTTCACTTTCTGAACGGTAACAATATAAGCCTAAAAAGGATGCTTTATAGTAGCTCAGACGCCCCATTTCTGTGGCAGGTACATGTCTCGTGTCACATCTGCAGGAGCCGGGATCTGAACGGTCCCTGCAGTGAGGTTTCCAGAAGCAGAGCCGCTGAAAGGTGCAGGGTCCCCGTGCAGCGGCCGGGGCTGTTCAGACATGCCCACCACCTCGCCCCCGCGGCCACCGTTCCCGGCGCTCAATGTGATCCAAATCACTGGGGGAGGAGGAAGCGCTCATTCATTATTGATCCGCTTTTTATAGGCGGCTCCTGTTAGGAATGCTTATCAGGAGAGCATTGCGGAGCAGCAGAGGGTTTTTTGTGTGGGGGTGGGGTGGGGGGGGGGTGACCTTTAAAGGTCAAGACTGTTTTGGTCCAGCGGCCCAAACAATAAAAACGCAGAACACACACTCTTCAGGGCTCACCCTTACTCTGAAAAGACCCTCGTCACCGAACAGTGGCGCTGCTATGCGGCTTGCAGCGTTACAAGGTTGCTGCAGCGTCACAGGAACGTAAAGGGAATGTTCTGCATCTTCTGACTCAGAGATGGGGATGAATGAAAACCCGCCCAAAGATGAGGGTTTATCGAGTCTCACTGTCCTGGCATCTGAAATACCTACAGAACAAAGTCCGTCTCATTTTTATAGCTTTTTATAGGCTGAGGATCCAGTAAAACACATGTGGAATAATTATACCTTAATGCTGCTGTGCTACGCCGGTTTAATTTCATTTACCATGTGGGCCTCATTTCCTCTTAATAGCATGAGTGGTTCACTTCTACAACAATAGATTGCTCTTCAGCGTGAATGGAGTAAGGGGCTATAACTTGTCAGTTCTTTTCTTGTAATAGCCTCTACGTTTTGAGTGCTTTGGCTCGTCCTTGTCCGTGACCAGTCTTCACACGGCTCATAGCTCTGATTTACAAAGCTGTCCACCTTTTTAGGGAAGGATCAGGTTGCAGCCCCTCCGATGTTGATGTCCAGGTTTGCAGCTGCTACTGCTGTGACATTACCTGCAGAGTCCTGTTTGTTATCACACCTCAATTTTTCTATATCCTGAGCTGAGGTCAATGCAGCTGGGATTTATTCAGCCCTAGGCTGTGCAGACCACTGTTCCCAGATCAGGTGCAGAAGAGAGGGAGGGGGAAAAAAAAAACACTTTTCAGGCTTTGTCATCAATCACCCACTGAAGCTGTTGTATCTGCCTCCATTTCACCCTCACTGGAAACTGTAATTTCTTTTTGCCTCTTTTCCTTTGCTAGCACGCCTTTCATATAATGATAGAGGTAAGATAAGTTTAATTAACTCCAACTTTTCCAATGCATTTTTTTTTTTTTTAAAGGGGAGCCTGATATTCTGACCGTTGCTTATTGTACGCCCCCCCCCCCCCCCCACCCCCTTCATTTCTGTATGGTGATACCCTTACGTTTTTAACATGTTTCGCCCGCTCGCAGTTACATTGGCACCCTAATGATTTTTTTTTTTAATTTAGAGCCTTGTTTTGCATGGTTGTCATGTTCTCCGTCGCCCGCGCTGAAAGCACTGCAGAACCCGAGCTGAATCTAAGTGCATGCACTGATGAGACCGCGTCTGGCGCTCCTGCGCACTTCCTTGAGCATGGATGTCCTCTTGTGAGCGTTGTCTTCTGCATTGCTCTTTTAGCGTTCGGATGTAATGCAATTAAGGCAAATTGGATTTAACCATGTTTGTGAAAATATGAAAAAGGCCTTTTGTGGTTTTTTTTTCTTTCTTTTCTGTAGAGCAACTTAAGCTCCATCAGACTGACACGTAGCGCCTTAATGCACTGAGTACAGAGAACCTAAAAATATGAGCAGCACAGCTTTGTGCGCTAAATTTGATAATGATGTCAAATAAACGGCCTCCCTTTTATATTTCCCCGCGCCGCAATAGTTTCCATGAAATATATAATTAATGTGAATGCCAGAAATTTGAGATTAAAAGGCTTAATACATACACGGGCTTAATTGAGTCAAAAGGCGTGTGTCACACTGGCGGTTAGCTCTCTATTAAACGATCTATTTTCTGAGCGCGTGGCGCGTATAAATAGTGGCGGCGTCCTTGATAACCCGTTGGAAAAGTGTGACGCTACTTTGAGAAAGCACTTAAAAAAAGCCCGGGGAAGAAGGCCAGCCCTGTTGTAATAAAAAAAAAAAAAAAGTCAGGGAAGGAGGGAGGGAGGGAGGCGGGGGGTAAACGGGAGAGGCGACAGATATTCTTTCATTTCCCGTCGTCTGCTGACAAAGTGTAATGCGCCCCTTCCAGCCACCCCGTGATTGGAGTCGGGATCCGGTGACACTGACACTTCAGCGGGCCACTGTACGTGCGCCGCTGCCCCAAGGAGGGGGTGGGGGGTGGGGGGGTGACAGATGCAGCGCGGAACAATGTTTGCAAGGAGGGGCCTGGTTTTTTTTTTTTTTTGAGCTTCGCCCCCTGCCCTCTTTTGCCTCCGCCCCCCTCTCCCAGCATTCCCGGACGGAGGCTCGCACTCATGCTCCCTCCTCTTTCACTGTATTAAATTATGGGGAATAAGCTTATTCAGGGCAACGCTCTTTCTGCTCACCCCCCCAGGCACCCTCAGCCCCCCCCCCCCACAAAGGTGCTGGCGCAGGACATTTTTGACAGGCGCCTCGCTGAAGTGACAGATATGAATAACGCATCGGGGTCCCGCTCTGCCTGGTAACAGACTCACCTCCCTCCCTTATCGCCATTGTACATTCCCATTAATTATGGATAATGGAACCTCGAGTGGCACGAAACCCTTCAGTGTGGGAAGGCTACCAATGGTGTGACTGCACCCCATAAGACAAAGCAAAAGGTCGTAACCTGCGCTGAGACGGCATCTGCTTCGGCCTCTACATGCTGGGATAGAGCCATCAGGACCGGCCTGTAAAACACGCTGGTGTATTTCCTCTTAAAAAGACATAAAAACCCCTGATATTATGTTATGGGCCCATCCGCGCTTCCATTACCGCCCAGGGACGTCTCTTCGATAAAAGCGGTATGGCTTTCAATTCAATTTTTACGACTCGGCATCTGTTTAATTATTGAAACTTCGCGAAACCCCAAACGTAAGCATGTAGCGCGGCGCGTGTTTATGGCGCTGACCCTGAACAATGTCACTGCAGTGGCTGTTGTTTACAGCCGGCGGACCGCCCGCCACCGGCCCCTGCTCCGGCCCGGGCACTTTTATTGGCGAATGCTCATTTTCTTCCTTCACGCCCGCAGTCCCTACGCGACGTCGGCCTCTGCGTGTTGCCCTTACAACAAATACGGTGTGCTACCAAACAGCGCGGTCTTGAAAAAACCTCACGGCTGTTTTTCCCCTCTTCTCTTGAGCTAGTTCATTTATATTTCATACCCCCCCCCCCCCCCCCCCCTCCCCTGCCCCTTCTCCGCCCCCCGCCCCCCCCCCCCCCCCCCTTGCTGTCGGAGGTTGCACGTGGAAACGATTAGTTTAATCCCGTGCGCTGGCTGATTTAACCCGTTTATTTTTGGAATGCTCTCGTCTATGTTTGCATGCGATCACGCTGCCCCGAGAGCCGCATGGATTGGCTCCCCCTCACATTACGCCCCTAGATACAGGCAAGCCTGTTTATTTTTGCTTCACTTCTGTTAGGACACCCTCCTTGCACTCTCTGCAGTGACATGTTGTGGGTTTTTTTTTTTTTTTTTTGAGGTGACCTGACATTTTCTGTTACGCATGTAATTTTCCAAAATGTTTTTTGAGTCTGGATTAGACCCACATATTATTCAAATGCTAAGTAATTTTCTCATCCCAAAGCTTATATGTGATATTGCCCATTTGTACCACTGGATATGTACCGAAGCAATTCACATTAAGCACGTTGTTTTAATGTCTCTGTGGGGATTTGAACCCTCCTGTCCTCCAGTCCCAGCTTGCCAAACCACCACACTCTCCTTGAGGTCATTTGTTACAGAGGCCTGAATTGTGGTTATGGCAGATAGGTGTGCATTGAGCCCCGGGATTGCGTTGGAGGACTGTGGTCTGGCTTGTCCTAGGCCTTCTGTACACACTTCCGCGGAGGAGTGATTGCTGGAACAGACACACGCACACAGAACTCAGTCACTTGCAGACATTCTTAACACCTCCCTCTGCCCTTTTATCGTGTTCCTTTCTGAGGAAGTCGTTTGGTTTTGCGCGGCTCCTTTGTTTCCTGTGAAGTTGGTGCTGTGTTGGTGTGTGCCAGAAGACCAGACACAGAGCTGTGATGGCACCTAAGCACGAAGCACCCAAACCCAATGGCTTTCTGTTGTTGTTTTTTTTTTTTTAACACCTGCAGAGCTAAGTCAGCTGGTGCTCAAAGCTGCCATTTCCTCTCACATACTAGAGCTGTGCCTCTTTGTGCTCTGCAGGCTAGCGCCCGCAGGACACCGGCTGGACGCTTCAGTGACCCGCCAGCCGTAGCATTGAAATCGCTTGCCCTCTCGTATAATTCGCATGCCACCGTTCACGTCCTGCCCCCCACAGTAAATGTGAGTGACGCTGCCTGATGTATGGAAGCTGCATCACGTCTGCACAGTTGTTCGTCCCACTTCGGGATTGGCCGAGGGGGAGTTCCCAGCAGGTCAGGGCGGATGAGCTGGCGCAGACACGTAAGCGGCTCTTCCTCTCTCCCGCTGAGGCCTGTTTATGGGACCCCCACGGAGAGAGAAGCGCTGACGCAGGGAGGGCGCCCAGACGGCACCCTGCCTCTTCCCCACTCAGTGTTCAAACAAGTTTCAGGACCGGAGTTTCGAGAGTGTCACTTACACGTATGGTGAGGGGTCTGTGCCCCCAACCCACACACACACACACACACACACACACAGGTGCCGCTGACAGAGGGAGCGGGATGTAAAAGTTTGGTTGGATATGGATTGCTCTCATCACTCCCTGAGCCCTTACACAATCTACCCAGCCTGCACGTGAGGGTCACCAGTCCACACAATCAAACAGAATACAATGAACTTTAATCCCTGCGAGCAGAAATTTGGATCGTCAGCAGCATCGTAAATGCAAGCATTATAAAGCACACAACAGGAGGATGTCACACAGGGGACATCCTGACAGAGGGATACCTGATGCAGCCTATCGGCGGCACCCGACCAGAATTAAAAGCACAAATGTTACACAACTGTGCAACTTCGTCAAACCTGGGAGTGGTTAAAAGATAAACAGCTACTGTTTCTGTGTCTTTGTGCTGGAGGGAATATCATCAGCCTGCCATTGTTGGTCTTTTCCTTGACCCTGTCATAGTTACCGCTGGCATTCAGTAGTAAAGGTCTTGTTAAAACAATGAGCAAACACCCACAGTCTGAAGGAGCTGCCTGGGTATTCTTGCGAAAGGGCAGCCGTTGCGGGTCCAGAGATCTTTGTACTGTTGATCGAGTGAAGTATCTATACATTGAAATACTGAGTTTTAAGTGAACTTGGTAGCTGGAAAATAAATTACTGTAAAAACTATTAAAGTTCATTTCCAGATTGAGGATCAGCTTTTTTCCCCTAGAGGGGTGTGATGGTAATGGACCAAACACCAGATGCAGATGGTTCTGTGTGCTCCGGAACAGTGCTCAGCGTAGGCCAGTGGCCTGCTGTCCGCTGCCAGTCACCCAGCTGAGAACAGATGTGCGAGTCCTTCCTGACGTGCCGCGTTTCTTGCCTTCCAGGACCCAGGGCCCACACCCCCCTCTCCTATCCTTGGACAGAAGCCATTGCAGTTGCTGGAGATAAAAGCCAGGGGGCGCTTTGGCTGTGTGTGGAAAGCGCAGCTGCTCAACGACTTTGTGGCTGTGAAGATTTTCCCCATTCAGGTACGTGCCAAGTGGTTTTCCTCGTGTCGCTTCAGGGTACTCAGGCCACTGCGCATTTAAATCTGAACACTTAGCTCTTCTCAGATGGTCTTAACAAGGTCTTTTTCAAGGCTTCTTTAAATAGTACCTCGGGTGATTATGTCAGATAATAAAGTAAAGGGAAAGCATTTGGTTGTTCTGAGAATTTACCAGTCAGGCTTCTTAAGGGCCATTGTCTTTGTGTTTGCATAGAATGCCCACATAAACACCTTACTTAGATATTTTTACAGTAAACTATAAATTGAGTTGGAGTTTCAGTTCTCTGCTCATGTTAAATGCCAGGTTTAAGGTAGACTGCAGCGTGCTGAGAGTGTCCCTGGGTTTGCAGTAAGCCTTACTCAGGGGCTGGAGCTCTGAAGCTGTGCTCGGTCGTGCCGCAGAATCGTGATGTTGAAGCGCTGTGCGCTGTGAGACCTTTGTCGCCCAGGCAGCGGTGTGGGCGTGACCCTCTCCTGCTGTACTCTGTCCCCCCGCAGGACAAGCAGTCGTGGCAGAATGAGTACGAGATCTACAGCCTGAGCGGCATGAAACACGAGAACATCCTGCACTTCATCGGTGCGGAGAAGCGGGGCACCAGCATGGACGTGGAGCTGTGGCTCATCACCGCCTACCACGAGAAGGTAACCGGGCCGGCGCAACGGCGCCCCCTGCTGGGAGGCTGCAGCAGACTGATGATGAAATGCCTCTGAGAGTGAGCCATTTGTCTTCTTCCAGCCAAAGAGTTGCAAAACGAAAATACCCTCCTCCCTGGGAGCCTAACTGGCAAGGGCTGGTTGGGTGCAGCTGCCCTCCTGTGGTTAAAAGCCACAGCTACAGCCATGTAATGTGTTGGCACAAGATGTACCACAGAGATACTGAAAATGTGTTCCCTCTGCAGGGTTCGCTGACTGATTATTTGAAGGCTAATGTGGTGTCCTGGAATGAGTTGTGTCACATCGCCCAGACGATGGCCCGGGGCCTGGCCTACCTGCATGAGGACATCCCCGGCCTGAAGGATGGCCACAAGCCCGCCGTTGCCCACAGGTGTGTTCCTATTGACTGATCCACATGCTGACCACCTCCCCCCCTTATTTCCATTGGTCATTTCACTATTGTCCCTGTACTAATCCACTTCTGCATGTAACATGTCACATGATTTATTGATGTTGCAGGGAAGATGTATCTTCCTCTACAGCCAGAAGCAGTCATAGCATGCATCATTATGAACCAAATATTGTGTTAATCTCCTGCTTCATCTCCCCAGTCTGCTAACACTCTCCTCCCCGGCCAAAAGCACCTACCCTAGTAATACATAGGTGTGGTCTCAGTGCCGTCCCTGTTACTCACGTGTCCCCTCTGACACCCCCCAACCCCCGGCACACAGGGACATCAAGAGCAAGAACATCTTGCTGAAGAGCAACCTGACGGCCTGCATTGCTGACTTCGGCCTGGCCCTGAGGTTCGAGGCAGGGAAGTCCGCCGGCGACACTCACGGGCAGGTGAGCCCTGTGTAACCGGCTCAATTTGTACTCTGCGATGTATTTTAAAGACGGAGACCCACGACGACGTAGCTGCATTCGTATTTATTGCCAGTCATCTGCATAAGAGTGCATGTAACAGAAAAGAAGAGGATCCACGATGTGGAATGAACGTTTCCACCTCGATCATCAGAGCGTACAGTAAAAGGGGGGGGGGGGGGGCGTACAGCGCAACGAGGGGGCAGCGCAGGTGGCTAACACATACACCCACGTGGACCAGATACATAATAATGATACGTATAGCCTAGTGATTAAACAAAACTATGTGATCGCCATATCTTTACACTTTCTAAAATAAAATATACAGAAACACAATGTTTGTAAAAGTAAAGAAAATCAATGCATACCTGCATAAGAGTGCATGTAACAGAAAAGAAGAGGATCCACGAGGTGGAATGAACGTTTCCACCTGTCAATAAACCATCGCAGCAATCACTCTCAATAGCCCCGACGACACAACCATCAAACACTCGATTCGGCAATAATTTTTTTTTATAATGGAACATCCATGTTACCAAACTCATGTTTGACAAGCCAGGAAAATTTTAGCAAGGTAGCTGATTGACATCCTGCACTTGCAGTTAGCTTGTCAATCATTTAGCATGTGTTGTCGGTATATGATTGAATGTATTAAAAATAATAAGTAAAAAGCGAAATTTGCACTCAATACACAGATAATAAAACCATACAGAACCTATGTGAGACGGGATTATACATGTTGATTGTAGATGGATATTATCAACTTTTATAAAAAGTTGTACATGGAGCACATGTCACACTGACCTCATTCATCAGAGGGTACAGTAAAAGGGGAGAAATATGGATGCGCAGGGGACTTAACCCTTTGTTAGCCACACCCCCTTTTCACGTGACCTCCCATGAATCACTAAAATCCCAAAATGCCTCATCACAGGAAGAACACCGAAACAATTCAACAAAATAAAAGCAGATAGGCGACCACAAAGAAATGAATAACTAAAAAATAGCTAATCCCAGGAACATGGATATGAAATACTAGAGAAATAATAATGTCAATATTAATCCTGCTACACCTGTGGGCGTCTGGTGGCCCAGACTCTGTAAATCCCCGAAAGATGAGGAAGGCTAGTCTAGGGTAGCAACGTGGACAAGGTGATATAGGACCGAATAAGATCAGGATGCTGTAAACGCCCAAGTGGGGAATTCCACACACACTCAGGGCTAATTCTGGTCCATGAAATGGCCCTGGTGGCTGTCAAAGTCTGTGCTTAATGAAGACGATTGATGTGGAGTCTCCTGTACTGGAACAGAGGGAGCCAGATAGTGGCGAGGAGAGACAGCCCTGTCTGTTGTCGCTGGAGTTTACTGCTTCACGAAACCCCCCCGAATGTGTCTGTTCCAGGTGGGCACCCGCCGGTACATGGCCCCCGAGGTGCTGGAGGGGGCCATCAACTTCCAGCGGGACGCCTTCCTGAGGATAGACATGTACGCCATTGGCCTGGTGCTGTGGGAGCTGGCATCCCGCTGCACCGCGGCTGACGGTAAGGGACAGAACTGGATGCCTGCAAACCCCCCGGGAAGCTGGGACGAGAGTGTGGATCACTTAATTACAGCACTCTCACTGTCACCAGTGAATTACACACATATGCATGCACAGTCACCATGAAAGTGCATATAGAATAATTGCAGGTCCTGGCCCCGTTGTTCTGAGCATCTTATATGACAATTATATGACATATAGTTTGGCCAAGGAGCTCATCCCATGCCTGTTTGGTTAACAGTGTAGTGTCCCTACATTGGACATCAGTAGCCAGTAGACAGGATAACTATCAGTAGAGCTCCAGTGCAGAGCCTGTGTGGTGTACTGCAGTGATATTGATATTGGCAGGTGTGGTTTCAGAGTGTGGAAATGGGTGTGGATGGAGCCAGTTCTTGTGGAGTGGCCCTGTGAGTGACTCCACTGTGTCTTCTGTGACAGTCAGCGGCATTCCTTCGGGGACAGTGCTGACTGTGTGTGTGTGTGTGTGTGTGTGTGTGTGTGTGTGTGTGTGTGTGTGTGTGTGTGTGTAATGATCCAGAGGCTTCCCAGTGTTGAACATGATCCCTGCACACCATGCAGTGGGCGTGTAGTAATTCTCCATTCACAGTCACAGCTGGATAGATGTTCCAGTGAAGAGTGGAAAATTAGTCTGTTCTGAGAGGAGTTTTCATGGTACCCCTCCAGACTGGATGAATTCATGCAGGAGTCAATGAACATGTGATGATACATGTTTTTAAACTTGAGTGTGTGTGTGTGTGTGTCTCTTTCTGTCCACCTGTCTCCCTGTATGTCCGTGTGTATCTAAGTGTTTGTCCTTCCTTCTGTCTCTCCCTTCATCCTTGGCTGTCTGTCAGTCTATCTATCTGTATGTATGTATGTGTGCATTTGTGCATATGTATTTTTTTCTGTCCCTCTACATTTGTGTGTGTGTCTGTCTCTGTGTTGGGTATCAGTGCATGTCTCTCTCTGCATGTGTGAGAATGCCGCTCGATGCCTGCATGTGAAGCTGGCGGGCAGAGCTGTGACCTCACCGCTGTGCCCTTGTGCCCTCAGGCCCGGTGGATGAGTACATGCTGCCATTTGAGGAGGAGGTGGGCCAGCACCCATCCCTGGAGGACATGCAGGAGGTGGTGGTGCACAAGAAGCTCCGGCCAGTGCTGAGAGAGTGCTGGCAGAAACACGCTGTGAGTGGCCACCCCAAACAGTCACCTGACACAAAGTCCTCACACATGAACTGTTGTAGTAGATTCGTGAAAGTTAAAAACTGCTCGGGAGCAGAGGAGGACTAGAATTCACACACACTCAGTGGCAGTTTAATATATTATCTGGCTTTGTCAGTGTGTGTGCTGAAACAATAATTATTGATTTGGGGAACTGTAACTGTATTTATAGCTGGAGTGATTTCTCAGTCTCGTCTGTAGACTGTCTGTCTGGAATTACTGTTGAGTGCAGTGCTTTCCCCACTGCCTCTGAAAAGTCACTCAGGTTGGCACTGCCATATATGGCACAAGTGGTAAATCATATATACATATTTGTTTGGGTTGCAAAAAACGTGATAACGCATATCTTTAGCATGGTATATGAAATGGTGGCAGTGTGAGAGGGAAGGTGGATCCCTGGATCCCTAATATGAGAGAGGTGACGGCTCTTCCCATGGGCGCAGGGCCTGACGATGCTGTGTGAGACCATCGAGGAGTGCTGGGACCACGAGGCGGAGGCGCGGCTCTCCGCCGGCTGCGTGGAGGAGCGCGTCATCCAGATGCAGCGGCAGACCAACGTCATCGGCCCCGAGGAGATCGTTACCGTGGTCACCATGGTGACGAACGTAGACTTCCCACCCAAGGAGTCCAGCCTATGATGGGCGGATCGGACTCCTGCCCGCCCCTCCCCCCGGTGGCGGAGACACACACACATGTGCACGCATACACATACACACATACACACATACACAAACACACACACACACACACACACACACAAACACAAACACAAACACTGACCAATGGGACTCGCCTCCCGAGCTGCTGTAATCCAGACAGGGCCAGTTGCCCTAAGACTGTGCTCAGAGGGCGTGCCTGGGGCTATCAGGAGCATCTGCGCCCGTACTGGTTTCTACCCACTACGTTTAGTTACATGTGTGCCTGAAGACTTGCTGACTTGTGGCTTTTTTACTGTAAGCCAGGAACATTACAACAACGAATTAAAAAAACAAAATCAGGATCCTTTACAGGAAGAAACCGAAGGTAGAAAATGTACATGGTCTCCTTGGCAACAGGACTTTGTCATTTGAATCAGACTTTTGGCAGGTGTTTTTGTTTTTTATCGAAGAGTAAGCAAAAGACTTCTTCAGACGAACATCTGCTGGTTTTTCTATGACGTGAGAAGTTTGAAGAAAAAAAAGAAATGACAACATACCAGAAACCCCACCACAGTTCATTTCATTTCAGTATAAAAAGGGCAACTTGTTTTTAAATGCATTTGCTGTTTTTGTGTTAATATAAATGAATATTGTAATGCCAATAAGAAACAGCTTCTGAATGTTTAGTGTACTGCTGCTGTACATATATCAACAAAAAATGGTAATCAAGGTTATTTGTTGGGATTTGCTTCCAAGCATTACTTTAAATAACTGTAAACCTCCCTCAACAAGGAATACCTCAGTTCTGTCTGATAACACTAAAAAAAAACAATCTCAAATATTCAGATCTGACATCTCTTTGGTATTTATGCATTTAGAAATGACAGATGACAACAGCATTTAACAGTATGCCAACACAAAATGGCCATTTATAAACCAGTGTTTCTGCCTTTCATTCTTTTATTTTTCAGTTTTAGCGTTTTCGTGTAGTGTCGTTTTGCCCTGCTGTTTTCAAGTATTTTTAAGCAGTTGAATAGTCTGGAGAAATGTATTTCTTTTGAAAACCTGACGATAAGAAAAAGTCCCCGAAAAAAAGTTGAACTTCCAAAATAACATTTGAAAGCACTTTCTTATTTAGGTTTGCTGTGTCTATTAACATTTTAAACAATGTGCATGCCTTTATTCTTTTTTTTTTTTTAACCCCCCCCCCCCCCCCCCCCCGCCCTCCGTGAGTTGTGACACGTATCTGTAGCGGAAACCTTTTGATTTTTGTTCATTTCTTTTCAATATTTCCCCTTTTGTGCGTGTTCATGTCTCTCGCTAGTTCCCCCGTTTGTTTCAGGAATTAGCGATCAAGATCTGTTGGTATCGCTGTTTGATACACCTCAGGAAGTTTCGTCTCTCAAACCCCTCTCTCTGCTTAGAGCCGCAAGTGACTTCTCTCGCTCTCATCCGGGTGCCATTATTTACAGTGAATCCTCAACATTCTCGGTGCATCATTCTCAGACCCTGCGGGATAGGATACAAGCCAAAAAAGGAAACAACTTTGTTACAAAAACCTGATATAGTATTGACAGATAGAAACGAACATATTGCAGTTGTGGGGACTAAGAGGTGGAAAACGTTATGAGTGGCGCGATTTAGTGCGGATATCCAGTTGTATTCGAGCCATTAGGTTACCGGTTGCAGCGGTGCGGACGAGGCTGGCGCGATTATGCTAATCTTTGTATTCTTTCTCCTCTTGGACACGCTCACTGTTTTAACAGTGACTGTTACAGCAACAACGTTCAGGGATACAATACTATGCTTTACAATGTTAACTATATGCAATCATCGCAGGTACAGCAACGTTACCGACTACTTAAAAAACTGTAGCATTTTTTACAACCACGGACTTGTCAAGTGCTGTTTATTTTATTATCGCCGGACCTGAGCTTAAACGTAACACAAGGGCGGGTGCCAATATTACTGTACGAGCGTGTAAACGTTCCTCGGCTTTCCCGAGAGCGCAGGTTCGGAGAAACAGCATCGGCGGATCTGCGTTGCAAAGGCCCACCAACCCCACTAAATCTACTGCGCTATAGTTAAGAAAGCAATCTTGTTCGTGTAACGTAAAAAAATGGCGGGGAGACAAAATGCGGCAGGGTTGACCTCAGCTCAGAACACCTCCATCACTGTGAATGCTTTCACACCACTGGACCTCTGCAAGCTTTTCTGCGCCTCGTCGAACGTGGAAAAGAAAGTCACGCAGTCTCCAAGCAGGGAGGGGCAGGAAGGCGGATATCCAATTGCTGTGCGCGCAACACCTGCCGTGGCGCCGTGCATCGTTTTGTCATTGTTCCCTGTGCTAAAGTAAAAAGTTCTGATGTAGCCATGTGACTGGACCCCTCAGAGTCGCTGGTATTGTTAGAGTGTCTGTTTTCCCTCTTTTTTTAAAAACACTAATATTTCATAGACACACGTTTCTGATATTCACCAACTGCTGTACAGATGCCCCAACCCCATAAAAACTCACGTCCTCCTTCTGTGGGAAGCGACCTGAGTTTTTTTTGTTCTAAAAAATTACTTCTGTGTTTCCCAGCTATACAAGCCAAAATTGTTCCCCATTACATTGGCAGCAGACTTCAAGGAAAATGCACATTATGTAAATATGAATGTCGTTTTTAGATTGTGAATTTAGCATGTTTTTTTTTTTTTTTTTTCTAAGATATCACGAAGCAAAAAAGTCCTTTATAAAGTAATTATTCCAAAATAAGATTTTATTGTTTATTTTATATATCTATATTTTTAATTGTATTAATTTATGTTAAGGCCCAAACAGTCATCTTTCCTTTCCATGGCGCAAGGCTCTCTATTTTAAATCGGTCCAACGAAACACTAAATTCTCACCCCTGGATCGACACATCGTTTACCTCAGACATCCCAGCTATTGCGTAACGTTCTGGCACCGTTGCTGGAATGTTGCAGCGACGCGGTAATGCCAGCGCAGCGTTCTTTTAACGTTACAAGAACGTTAACTGGGATTTGACCAGCAGTGTTTTTTCTATACAGCGGTTTCAGTTCAAGTTAAACGCATTACCTCTATATTATGCCAGAAAGCTAACATGGCTCAGCCACGTTACCTTGAATTCTCTATCTGCCGATATTCAGTGCGTCACGGGCACAAAACAACTGTACTACTGTCAAAGTGAACTTGCCATTTTTATTGTTTTGCAAAAATTTAACAAACTGTTTCAGAGGCCTGGGTGGATTTGATTGTTAATATTGTACAGATAAATGGTATGCTATTTCCCCCTAAAATAAAGTATAGTGACTGCTCTGTGTGCCCTTTGTGTTTGATGCTACTGTAATGGTCTCTGGTCTTTGGTTTAAAATTAGTTGAACATCCCAGTAACACTAAGGACAAGTAATTATTAATTTATTGAATGTCTATAGGGCATATGCAGATACAAAAGCATTACTGTGAACCTTTTGTTGGTAGGCATCTCAAAAGGCTGTTGCTCCTGAGTGAAAAACACATACTATTAATAGTGAAATTACTTAGTCATCATCATTAAACAAATACTAGATATTACTAAATATTTCCCAAAAAATATTCACCATCTCTTTGTGAGAATCTAGCATGATTTCCTGGTGTGTCATTAACAGTAAGATGACTTTAGTGAGTTTAAGGTCATTAGAGGAAAGGTACAATATTACAGTCAATGTGATGCAGGTCTACTGGTGTCTTTGGCTTTGGCTTGGAGTCCAGTTCTTCAGGGAAGTAAATGGGTCAACATGGCTGTGGGGTGATGCTGAGAGGCCCTACTGTGGACCTTGTTGAGCAGAAGGGATTGAGGACGGGGACAGTGGAACACTGGATCTGCCCTGGGAGAAGGATCATCAAGGCCAGACAGAGCACCCTCAGACACAGCCTAGGATGGTGGCCTGCAGGTAGGAGAGGAGAAAGAGGCGGGACGTACAAACAGCTGATACAACAGAAAAATAGGGTAAGTAGGTTTATATACATAATTTCCTGGTTTGGATTGATTTGGGGAGAGCACTTCTGCATATAGCAGATTTCTTATCTACAGTTATCCAACTTATATTCAGGATAGGATCCATTAGTATAATTGTGCATTTATATACTGTTGTTTACATTTAACTGGTCTATCTGCATTTTTAAAAATCACACTTTTAAAAATCATGTGTAAATGTGTTACTTGTAATTCATGTCACTGTGAATGACTGAGGTCTTTCAACTGTGGAAACTGCTTAAAGTAGCATTTGAGTGTAAATACATGATTATATTTTTGGGATATCAATACAAAAACAATAGCTATTGGTCTACTTAAATAGCCAACAGACCACATAGCCCTTACCAAACACACATCACCTTGTTCACCCCACCTACAGTGTATGTTTATAACTGGCTGGGACTTGCTTGTCCCATGTTAGTCTTAACAATGACTTCCACTGGGTGGTGGTAAAACCCACAAAGTCTGAGATAAACTGTTTTGAGTATCTTGTTGCCAACATGGATACTGATTCATCAGATTATCAGCACACTCAAATTATATATGAGTATAAAAATATTCAGCCATTGCGTGGCTTAATGTCATCCCCACTGGATTCTTAGAGAATCATTGTTTTTAGTGTATTAAACATGGCTGTAATACAAAAATAATTTTGACATATGGGAGGGACAGTTGAAAGCAATCCAAAAGATGATAGCTTAGAGCTTTTTGAGGTGTCTGAAATGATATACTTTTTATTTTTTACTGATTTTATCAAATTAATAAAATTTCCATGATCTTGAGGATGCAGACTATATTTGCTATTCTGTGATTAATCTGTATATGTACAGAGAAATGAACACTTCCATTTTAATGAATGGTGATGTTTTATTACATTTTCCAATATAAAAAGAGTAGACAAGAGTAGTACAAATAGGGGTATCAAATCACTGAAAACATGAAACATTTCATTTTGTATACTGTTTTTACAATGCAATATACAGCACCAGAGGATGGCATATGAGGTGTCAGCATCTTTCTGTGTGAGCATTTTCACATGAGTTCAGCCAAAAGCAGAAACAGCCCACTGTTTGACATCAGTGGGGCATTGTGGGTATTTCTGTAGGGCCTCCATGATCTGGCTGTGGTCCAGCATCAGCTTCACCAGCTGGTACTCCTTCTGGGTTTTAGCAGTGGATCCATCCATCGGCTTGATCAGTTCCAACTGCTGCAAGTGCTCAAAGGCCTAAAACAAATCAATATTGGTATTAAATACTTAAGGGTATACACCGACTGAAAATGTCCTAGGTGGCTGAAATTTAGACTGTGGCTTATTCATGCATAAGTAGTGTGTTTACTATGGCCTGTGTATATAGTGGTGTTCATTAGTAGTGATGTCAAACTTCAGAGTGTATTCATCCACCTTGGGGCTGGAATAAACAAAGAATTTCATTTCCTGTCCACTAGATGGCAGAGAAGACTAATCTAGAAATGTTCAAGACCAAAGAACAGCTAAAAGATAGCCATATAGCCTATACATTTTCCCCCCGGAAAAAATAAAGTGTATGTTTTCACAAATGAATCAAGCTTGAACATAAAGAATAATGGACCCACCTTGATAACCACTGGCTTCTCGAAATTATGAACCGAATGAGATTTTCTTTGAATAAATTTCTTGAATTCTGCAAGAAATGAATATTGTTAAGGGGCATGAAAACAACAGAAAAGTACACTGCTTACTAGTTCACTTAGTAAGCAGTGAAACATACAGGTTACGAAAATCAGGACCAGTTTAAGATCAGGCTAATAACCTGCATCATTTGGGCACCCTTACCGTTGTGGACCATCTGAAAGTTGAAGGGCTCGCCGTCATATATGTCATTGAGGTGTTTCATGGCGATGATCAAGCAAAGCTCCAGAATGGACAGACCTGGAAGCAGAACAAAACTGCAGCTGAGACGGCGATTGTGGCTGTCCATTTTATCCTTTCTAAATTTGTCTTAGCACTTCACACAACTACTCTGTCATCCTGATTGTATCATTCTCCCCACTAATACCTAATGATTGTAATTGCATATCAATGTCTGGATTTGAAAAGCACTCAGATAATTCCACTGAAGGACGCCAGATCAAATGAAATATGACTGATGGACTATAAAACTTACTACTCATTGTATCATTTTGTCTGCAACACTTTCAGATAAATAAAGTGAGAGTGGGTGACATGGATCCCGGAGGAGAGTACAGTGTATAACCATATTACCCCTGTACACTGACTGTTTTCTTATTTTAGGGTAGGTAAAATTCACAACGTTGCAATCATTGTGTGGTCTTGTTATTATACTTGCTACACATTCTTCGTAATAAGTTTGTATGACTGTGCTGACAGTATTTTTTGTCTCAATTTTTCAAATTTAACCAAGTACCCACAAAAGCTAGAAGTGTGTGTATGTCTTCCATGTTCCTCACACCCTCCATTCCAGTTAAGTCTCCAGCTAATGAGCTTCATTTCTATAATGCTGCAGTAACTATAGGATACAGAGGGATTTACCATGCAGAACATTGGCTTTTGAGTCGGCGGTGCAGAGCCGGCTGGCCTCAAGCAGATCAGCGGGTCTGATAGCTGGGTTGGACACGGTCACTCGACTCAAGGCCAGCATCTGAAAAACAGGACTTACACAATTACGTCGCTTAGCGGAGAGGGACAGACCAAAGGCCTTCAATCTCCCCAAATCTGTCTAATGCAAACTTCCCCTGATCCTGGATCAGAACTGTTACTTTACACGAGATGGGCGAGCTTAGGTCCGCAGACCAGTCAAGCTGATCTTAGTTCTTTTCTTAGAACTTGTTCCCAGAGCTGTATCCCACTGTATTAGACAGGATGTGTCATGAGATTGAAGTCCATAACCCTAAGTCTAGTCCAAAAGCACTGATAAACTCAGCTGAGCTTCTTTGTGTTAGATTGTATGAATGACCCCGCCAACCTTACCAACAGCATGTGCAGAGATCGGAAGTCTTTGCTGGCGTTAAAATGCTTCTGTAAGACGGCCTCTGCTGATTTGTCTTCACACAATGCCTGTAAGACAAAAAAAAAACAAGAATGGAGAAACATTTGTGAAACATCTCACTTCATGGAAAGACTAGATGTGAGGTGTGATGGATCTCTGTCAGATTATTCTCCTATCAGTTTAGGAATTGGCTCTACACTCTGTGCAAAATAACATAATAATAAAGAAATCTCACTATGCATTTAATGGTTAACAGTTATATACCATTGCCCAACATGTTCTTTACAAAGTCTCACTCTAAACACATCAGCAATACCAAATGACAACAAAACAATGTATCGGCAGTGTGGTGTAGCGGTAAGGAGCAGGGCTCGTAACCGAAAGGCTGCAGGTTTGATTCCCTGCTGGGGCACTGCTGCTGTACCTCTGGACAAGGTACTTAACCCAGATTGCCTCAGTAGAGCTGTGTAAATGGATAACACGTAGACCTGTAACCTATGTAAGTCACTCCAGAGAAGAGCCTCTACTAAATGCTAAAATAATGCTGTGCAATACCTTTCCTCCCAATGAAATCATGCGAAAGTAGAGTGGAACATTCTGTCACCACTCACTCCTTACCAGCCTGGTACTATTAGCACCTTTTTCTATTGCTGAAGACAACAAATGTCAACACAAAGCATGCAACTGTCTACAGTGGGATTTCAGTCTGTGAGAACAGGGCTGTTAAAGGCTTTGGTCAAATCTCTAAGAGTTACAGCTTCTTTGAGTTTCCTTATCAGTTAAAAGCCACAGCTCTTCAGTCTAAGGACATTAAGAGGCATCTGTGGTTACTGCATTGTGGATAACCCTTGTAAAGGCCACCGTGCCCTTGGTGTGTCCTACTGAACATTTCCCTTGATGTTCATTTTCAAATACTAACTGAAATTTTCCAACAGTCTAAAATGTATTTCTAGCTCCAAACAGATAGCCATGATAAATGATAATTGTGAGCATAACGGCTGATATTTCTTTCCAGAGAACTGGCCCAGCCCTTTAATACTTTATGCACAGAGGCCGATCATGGGGTCAGAGCCCACCTTGACGCTGGCGTTCCAGTCCTCGCAGAACTTGTGGTCGGGGAAGTCCGAAGGAAGGCTCAGCTGCTGCTGCACGATCTCCAGGTAACGGTTGAACCGCAGCGGGCTCAGCAGGTGGATCTGCCTGTGGGAGAACCGGGACTTCACCCTCTTCTCCAGCAGCTCCAGGACGTCCTAACAGAAGGACCAGAGGTCAGTGTGCTCTGCCCCCTTCCCCCTGACTGCCAGTGATGGGGAGCCAGACTGCAGGTAGCCATGCTTGCTTGTCTAGCCTTGTAGTTGTCATTGGGAATAAGATATCATGAGGCACATCAAAATACTGTGAAACATACAGTTACAAATTATCATCACCTCAGTATAATGAGCGTGCATAGTGAGCTTGAGCCCCATCCAGTATAGTATAGCAGAGTAGATAAATGTCCCCTTCCCTCACTCCCCTGTTCTGAAATCAGTGGAGATGTGGTGGGGAGTTGTGAGGGGAGAGGAGCATTTTTTGGAATGCCAGTCCTGTCCTGTGGTCTGATCGTTTTCCTGAATTTTCCTGAATTTTCTGCGTGAGGCATCTGCTGACCATCATTACCCTGTGCACCTTCTCAAGAATGTAAATGAGGTCATAGCACATGATTCAGCTGCAGTGGTCAGAGCACTGGCCATGTGACCTGAACTGCAACTGTACCCTTGAGTTAGCTGGCTACTGTCCTTAACCACCATTGTTTTACTAAATATCTCCTTCTGCCTGGCTGCAATCTTGGGATGGAACCTGATGTTCTGGGTGGTCTACCACCCTAAAACTGTTTACGATGACCGTGCTACAGCCAGTGTGGGGAAAGGGAGAGGGAGACAATACACAATCCCCAGTGCTGTGAGATTCATGATCTGAAGGGAACCGGAGTAGCCAAGCTCTGAGAAAGCTTAAAATGGTATCTGATTGCTAGAGACCAGAGAAAAGCCTTTCTTGCTTTTGAGTGTGTTTATACTAAAAGCCATTACCATCCTGTGAATGCCCCCCTCCTTCCTGTGATGTGCTTTCTCTATCTAATGTTTTTTTTGTTCATTCTCTTATCGTGAGGAAATGGATGACAGGTGAGAGACACAGCTGTTGTGCCGTGTCTAGACACTGGTTTTGAGAGGAAATATGCCCATTCATAATTTCAATGTTTCAGAATCCCAAAGTCACATATGGAGCCTCTGTTTCCCAGCAGTGACTGTATTACTAGTTGTACCACACTAATACTTTGAAAGCTCTCTTACATCCACAGAATAAATAGTTCTTTATAATCAGTGAATTCAAATCTGTGCCATCTAGGGTCTAGGTTCAGCAAAGCTTTCAAAATCTGACTAGCCTAGACTGCATAATGTCAAACCTTTTCAGCATTTAGCTTGGAGGGTGGCCTCTAAATCAATCTTAGAACAATAGTGCATGGACTACCGCAGAAGTTTTTGCACTGAACACTACGGAACTCATATCCAACAACAAGTAATTGAAACTTAATGAACATCATAATACCAGGAGATATTGTGTGAGGTCAATAACTTGCTTATCTGATTTTGCAGCAGAGCCCCAAGGATTACGACTGGCTTGGATCAGCCAGTTATGACAGGACGTCATGGACTACTTGATCCATGAAGCCTCATTTATCCACACCAAGCTGCCGTGGGAACGCACCAGGCGACAGGTGAGGCCCACCACGGCGACGGGCGTCTGGGCAGACTGTGAGATGTCCAGGAGGTTGTAGAGGAGCGTCTGGTTCTTGTGATGGGCGAAGAGGTCAAACTCATCCAGGGTGAAAAGCACAGGGCGACTGGTGCTACGGTCACCTGAGCAACAGATATTAAACACACATGATTCAGCCCTGACCTGTTGCTTATCTATGATTGGATGACCTATCAGAGCAAGGGTGCAATCACAGCGTGAAAATTTCACCCTCTCCAGTCTTTCTTCACCCTTGCCTGGATACACCAGACAATATCCAATCAGACATCTTGTCGAAACTATAAGCACGGATTGTGGAAGGCCAAACATTAACAGCATAACCTTTTCCATACATAAGTGACTTGACAAATCAGTGGTTAGCTTACCACAAGCCCTATGCTATGGGAGCCCTAACAAGCATTTTCTTAAAATGTTGCTCCTATTTTATTTTATTTCCAGATATGGCTTCCATAGATACAGACATGCTGGTTGCAAGAGAGGGATGGACATGCAGCCACAAGCCTGACATACAGCAGCATCCATGGAGTTTTACATTTTATTTTTATCTGTGTCTCTTTCGCTGGGATTAACAAATATTACCACATATGATGTATTGTTTTTTTTAGAGTTACCTCATTAGTTACTTTCCATCTCAAGTCCCTGGGTTGACTATTACAAGAAAAAGCAGTCACTACAGTTGAGACATGAATACACTTAAGCAGCTACCACTCATCTCCATAAGAGTCCCTGATTATTGAAAATGTGCCACACTGTAACATTCACCTTTCTTCAAAGCCTCCAGCAGAAAGGCCAGGTTCTCAGCAAAACTCCCCTGAAACAGAGAATCACTCTTGGTTATACAGAAGACACAGGTTTGTTGGAATCAAATAGACTTACACTTACTGTTACACACTGTAGACTGTGGTGTAACTGACTAAACACACTGAAATTTCCAAAAACAAAAAGTATCAAACAAAACAACTAATAATAATTCAGGAAAGATAATGTGTTTTCACTTTACCCCCAAAAAACTATGAATCAAATAAATGCAGTAAGGCTATATTTTATTACTGATAGCCAAATAGCAACATCAACCAGAAGATCACTTACAAAGACCTTGTCCCCAACAACATTCTCCAGGTGAAGCTGGCGAGTGATTTCTTTCAGGGCTATCCTGTCATCAGTTTGAAGCAGACCTGTAAAGTTCCACAGAGGTGGTCAGATCCTTATGCAGAGCAATGTGCTGCAGAGGCTGATTTGAACAGTACTTGCCATTCAAGTGAACCAGTAAAACATTCTTCTTTACTTCATTCACTTCCAGAAGCTCTTTCAGTACACAGTTCAGAAGCTGAAAAAGTAAACGCAAGTCAGGTTTATGTCATTCTACAAGATGCAGAGCAAAGTCATTTCTGAACTACCAATAAGTTTATCCTTTCGATGAAAACTTTTACTTAAGACATTTATCTCATGTGATTAATTCAAAACTAGATTTCACATTTCCCAATACTGGTGAAGTTAATGGAGGATGTGTGTTTGCCCTGCTGTAAACTAAATTTATAACTGTCTTTAAAACACTGTAAACCTTACCTTTTCATGTGCTTGAAACTAAATTACCCAGCACTTCCAACATCTCTTCCTCCCTCCTGTCTTTTAGAGTGCAAAAACTGAACACTTTTCCATTTGTTGCTGGCACAAATATGTGTCTTGAAGCAAGTCAGTAAAATTAAGTTGGCATTTAATGTTCGTTCTGAAAATGACACAGGTTAGGCTTTTGCGCCACAAACTATTTCTGATAAGAAGAGCTGGACTATATATAAACATTTTTCAAAAAGCCTGACATGAATAATATAAAGACAGTTTTGTACACACATGCTGAAATGATATGGTACATTCAAACGTTTTTGCTTTTGAAAAACAACCTAAAGTTTCCTTAATCGTGATCTTCACAGATAACTTTGACAGAAATGGGGCAAAGCCCTTTCATCATTGTATAAATTTATTCTGTACAGTATATTTAACTGCAGAAGAAGGAAAACTCTCTGGACAGCTATCAGAGGTCTGTAACAACTCAAATACTCTTTTGGACCACCAGGCATGACCCAGAATTCAGGAAATTGAACCCCAACCCCCAAAAAAAGGTCCAAACATGGATACCATTGTCTTCCCAGCTCCCCTGGGTCCCACGATGAGTACTGAATTACTCTCCCCATGAACAGCTGTCCTCCTCAATAGCTCCAGCAAGTGTCTGAAAGAGAGGCAGCGACAGTATCCATAATGTCCCCCTGCCACAAGCCTTCAGCCAACCTGGCGCTCTGTAACACTACACAGTGCTGATGGTAACAGGTGCGAGGTCTAAACCATACCATCCTCACAGCAAATGGGGCCAGCTGACATCATAATGGACCTACTGTCAAATCTCTACCCTTAAGATTACAGTTTTACTTTATTCGGTTTTGAGGAGATTTTATCACATTTTACATGCTGAAGTTATGGTTGATTTGATTCAAAACATTGCTGATTGTAAGATCTACAGACATGCATGCGTAATTATACATACATGCAGCAGTGTGGCACAGTGGTAAGAAGCAGGGTGCATATCCAAAAGGTTGCTAGTTCAATTCCCTGCTGGGGAACTGCCATTGTACCCTTTGGCAAGGTACTTAACCCATAACTGCCTCAGTAAATACATCCAGCCGTATAAATGGATAAACTTGTAACCTATGTAGATCGCTCTGGATAAGAACATCTGCTAAATGACAAATAACATACCTTACACATGCAGACTCAAACACAAAGTAATTGCTAACCTATGGCAAGTTCCTAAGGGAACCATGATGGCAAGCAGGAGGACTCCAAATAGGCCACATGATTCTAATACAAAAAATGATTATGGCATTTATTCTCCAAGCACAGATGCACAGGTTTTGTTTTGCATGTTAAAAAGCCATAAATCAGAACTAGTGCCCCCTATATGTACACATACCTTCAACTGATTATTTCTTTTCAAATAATGTCCTGCTCCAGAACCACCATGGCACTCATTGTTGCACATTTTGCACAGCATGTATTTGAAGAAAAATAATTTATTATTCCCTTGAATAATTATACACAGAGATTAATAATACTATCATAACCTGGAGACTACTTTAAGAAAAACACAGCACACTGAAGCATACCAAGCATCCATTGGAGATAAGCTAGCCTACTTTTCTACAACAGCATCATCAGGTCTTGCCAGGGGAGTGATTACAGAGTCACCACTTTCCCCTCCAGACTCTTTAATTGTTCTAGTTAAACTTTAAAGAGCTCAGGTACGATTACTCAATCCCACAGTGGAACTGAACACCAGCCCGTTGTTAAAGTTAAGACATTGCACTCTGAGGCCCAGGTCCTCATTAAGCAGTTCAATAGATACTTAATTTTAATCAAGCCAACATCTGCAGAAGGAGAGTTTTGTTAGAGACCAAAGGCAATCAAACATACTTGTGTTGCGATTCCATCCCTAGTGGCCTCGTGGGAAGCTGCTGATGACAGAAGCGCTCTCGTAGTAATCTCTGCACCTGGCAATCACACAAGCAAAAGGCCAGAGATGTATACCTATTATTGCTGGACTGTCACTCAATGAAGGTTCTTGTTGTCACTTTTCACACATTGTACATCTTTGCTTCATCTGGTCTTGATGGTCCCTTGCGCTAATCAAATAGGTATATGTTGCAAGTATGACACTCCAAATAAAGTAGCTTTGGTTTGTGATGACTGGCAACAACTTGTAAATACAGATCGCAATCCCATAAACAGAATGGGATCCGATCCTTGCCCTGGCAATCTACAAGGATTTTAGTGACGTCTTTCAACCAGAAGCTGGTTGACACCTGGAGCAGTAGGAGATGACATCCAATTAGTGGCTCCTCTATTTAACTAATGCTGCCCAGATTCTGTGCAGACTCAAAAATCTTAATGATTATGGTCATGTTTGAGTTTGTCACTCTTGGCTAGATTTACTGTTTTTTGACCATTTGTCGACTGATGTGGTGGGCAACGTTGGCAGGATGAGGAATCTACGTAATGAACAAAAAAATACTAGTTCACCTGATCATTCTGAGAAGCATGACACTCAAACACTACCTATGTTTTTGGGAGTCGTTAAATTAATATGTTAAATTCTATATACTTACTCCCTTATCTTTACACTTTGGGTCACCTCATAAAATAGGTATGGTGTTTGCACTGAAACACTTGGATGAGGCTGAGGTTAACAAATCTGTAAAATGAAAAATCTGTACAGCATGAAGCATGAAACACAACCCAAATCTGAACATTTACCCGATCCTATGATTCAATGTATCTGCCCATCCATGTACTATAAAGATCAGTGAATCTGCACAGTACGTCGTACACTTAAGTGTAACATCCATTTACATTAAAAGCCAAACTCTTGGCCACAACGGGGTGTGATTAAATATGCCATCAGCAATATTAGCATCCGAAAACCTACGCTCTTAACAGCAGGTGCATCAGACACACACTCGTTGACACAAACCTGTGAGACGCATTCTCCAACTGTGAAGTGGCTGTCCTTCGACTTTCGTTTGCTCATGATGACCTCAGCCTTGGCTTCAGAAAACAGAGTTAATCTAAGTGACATGGTGATGTGGTGGTCTAGTGCTACACGGTGGAGAATTTCGGTTACTTGCAGAGTGCCTTTAAGTAGGTTAAGTACGTTCTTAGTGAAGTAGCTACATAGCAAAAATTCTGAGGATGAAACATGTCATGCCAAGCAAATAGTCCAGCCACCTAAGGCTATCTTGGTAATACAGGCAGGTGCTATTGACCCCGCCACGTTTAGCTAGCTGTACAACTAAATAACTATCTCTAGCAAGCTAACTCCATTCTGTAAAAACAGAGAGCATAACTGATGCTCGATTTTTTTTTTCTTGGGCAAACGTAGTGCAAAAACGTGCGCCAAATCTTGAAACATGTACCAAAATGACTCTGTCCATCACGTTTAGCTAACTACAAGCACAGCGCTGAGAGAGGCAAAGTGCAATATTTCCAGAGAAAATCACAGCCGTCCACAATTAAGCACAGCACTCGTGTACCTGTATCTTCCTTATCAGATCGTTATGTGAAGCGAGACTTTTCCCATTCCGACAGAAATTATATTGGGAGGACTGGAAACGTTCTCGGCTTCAGCCTTTGCTTCCTGTCGCGTCGCGGTGCACACTGGGACACCCCCTTCTCCTCCAGGCTCCTGGCTGCGGCGCAGGCGTGATAGAGAGCTCCATCTTTCTATCCCAACAAGCCCAGAGAGAGCCAGCAGCAGCAGTTGATGGGGAAGCTTTTTATTTTTATTTTTAAAGGGACAGAGCCTCATTTCAACCAGCTCAAACCTGCCGTTCGGCCACCCTTAGGCTTCGAGGAACTCAACTGGTCAGGAAAAATGGGGGAAACGGCTGTTCGGTTATTATATTAAGGAGAAAAATCCAGAAAGCCCCTCTTTTCTCTTCTGTCTCCTGCTCCTCCAGCACACAACCCTCTGCTCTCCTCTCTCCCTCTGTCTCTGGCCCTGGTTGGAGACATTGCACAGAGGAAAGGAACCTCAGTCCACATAGAATAAAACTTCGTTATTTTCGGGCGCCCGAGTCGTGATTTGACTCTGTCTTACAATGGGAGGATATCAAAGGTAGGTGTGCATTTTTAGTTTTAGGCACTTCCAATCATTTTAAATATACAGCTGCTAACTAGCTTTATTTTGCTCCTGCTTGGCTTGGGAAGATTGCTAGCTAGCTAGCTGGCTGGCTGGCTAGGTATCTTTCTCAAAGGCTTTTTATCTGTAGCTAACGTTACCAGCAGTAACGGGGTTAGACTAGCTAGTAAAATAGCTATTAAATTTGCTGACTAGTTAGCTGTAAATATTTACGAAATGTGCATGTTTACGGATTTATGTGGTTGGCTAGCTCCAGCAAGTTATAGCTAGCTTTATTTAGCTAGCTCAGAGCTATCTAGCTGGGTAGCTAGTTAGCTAGCTGCATACACACAGCTAGCTAACTAGGCAGTTGGCAAGCTTTCTGTGTCGCTACGTAGGTAGCAAGCTACAATTCTATTTCCATCTAGCCAGCTAACAACCTTTATGTGCATAGATATCGTTAGCATTCTACTTTATACCTAGTTGGCTATCTGTAACCATCGCCAGATACATGCATACATGACAGTTCGATAGCCAGCCAGTTCAGTGCAATTTGTTGAACTTGACAGAAGATTGGCTATCAAGCATTTCACTCAGAATTTTCAAAATAATAAAAAAAATAAATTATAGCTTTCTGAGCAGCTACTCGTTATAGTCTAATCCGCTGCTCGCCACCTTGATTTCCGTCTAGCTACAATGTCAATGCAGCAAGTAGTGAAAATAGCTAGTTATGCTTTTTGGATATGTGGCATAGGATGGTCAGGTTTTATCCATAAGGCCATTTCGCGTTGTTGCATAGCGATTTGACCGGCAACTACAGCATCTCAGTTGTGATTTCTTCTTGATAGTCTTTGCATGCCCACCAGCTGTTTCTGCTACAACGTGTCTGCCAATCAAGCTAGCTAATCAACTTCACTCTGGACGCAAGCTTGCTGCATGTAACGAGTGCCACAGTTCTTTCAGCGTTTCATTTTCAAGAAACGCTTTTCTCTTATGTGTTGACGTACAGTGCGAATCTCTCTTTGGCCTTTTGCCAGTCCAATTTGTGAGTTAAGTGATACTTTCTTGGTGCTGAAGAAACCGATTGAAACAGTAGATTGCACTTTTCCCTCTAGCATTCATTGTACTGCAGTGAAAATGCTGATGCACTTATCACATCGAATACTTTTTACTCGATGAGTTCTGTTAATGCTAAGCTTTGATGAAAGCGTTATCTTAACTGTATCATTTTATATACCAGCTAACTCTACGGCCAGTTCCTCAGTGTACCGTATTAATGTACTGTCCCGTACAGTAACCATGGTGACCTCAATCATGCCGTCATCGTCGTTAATACTAACATCAGCAATGACAAGGTGGTTGCGCAGTTTATAGCTGTTTGGTGCTTCTTTCAGCGTGGCTTGTGTGATCCACAGAGGCGAACCTTTCGGCCCAGTGCGAATAGCTAAAGGTCATTTCATGTCAAGTGGACGATGATAGTAACCTGCCCATAGATTATTTTATAAAAAGGAACTGGGCATGCTAATTTTTGGACATGATGTTATCAAAAATTCTTAAGTTCTTTTAAAAAAATCACCCTCCAAGTTCAAGTCAACAACCAGACATAAAATGCTGCCCGTGCCTGGAGAAAAAAAAAAAAAAAAACATACTAGGCTCGATATAAATTCGACCATCATATTTAGTGCGCTGTTTGACTCCAAATAAGGCTTTTCATAAAAGTAGCTGATGAAACAAACTCATATCTAAGAGATTGCCAATGGTTCAACTGACAGGTTTCATTTAATTTTATAAATGTGTGCCAAAAAGCATGGCTAAAATACTTCATGTGTTCCTAATGCTACTAAACACTTCTCTTCTCCTGTCCCAGAGGTTTAAAGTCAGGAGTGTATAAATGAGTGACCTTCTAAATATCCAAATGGCATAGATGCCAAAAAGCTGGACATGAGTCAAGAAGAAAACTTGATACTCACAAATGCTGGATTTTTGTTGAATTGTTGCAATCATATTCATTCAGTGCATCACAGGTGATCAGTTTGATGAGGTGAAATGACTGCATGCTACTCACTGAACTGTTACTCCCAGTTTGCATGGCATATGAAGTTCTCAAGGCTGTAAGGTAATGTAATGTGTAACATGGGATTATTTTGGAGCTGAGGAGTGTTGAAGTTGTTTTTTGGTTGGCTCAAGAATTACAAATGGTCACTTTGTAATGGGCATTAAGTAGAAGAACTTCATCGTGCTCACCAACTGGTTGTTTTTCTTTACTTCTGCATAGAATAGGAAGCTAGCTACAAAAATTAAAGTTTGTCCGTACTGTGACATTAGCTCGCAAGGTCAATAGCCTCAATTACTGTTGAACTTACTTGCTATGACGTAAGTTTTGAAACTCGGTGTCACGCAGTTTAAAACAACACTGAGAGGGAGAAAAATGGAAAATTTTCCAATTTCAATAAAAGCTTGAAAAATTGTGGTGCGTGGGAGGTTTTCTGCCATTGAAGACTCGCAAGTTCAGTGAAAACTTTTTCTGCAGTATGTCTCTTCTAAGGGTAGACTTCAGGCGAGCGGTTGCATTGTAGTTAATTGTATTGCTCTGAATTGTTCAACATTTTTTTTTGTCATTAAGTTATTTTTATTTTGCTGGGCTATTAGTGATGCATCTGCTTCCCAGGAATCAGGGTGGTACTGAAGAATCTGCTCACTCTAAATGCTCTTGCTTGCTTACGGATTGTAAAGGCCTGCTTTGCACATCAGTGATGCTTTGATCTTCCACTGGCAGATATCCTTAACTCCTAAAGTGATATGCTCACTGTTTGGAGGCTGGGGGCCGGAGCCATGGTTTGTGCTGCGATCTGATTAGTCACCAGTTGTATGGTGGAGATTTCTGGAGATGACACGCATCTTGTGATCCTGAAAGCAGCAGAGACCTCCCATCCCCAACTGTCATATATGTTCCATGTTAACTGTGAAATACTAAATATTGCGTCTGAGAACGGCCCAAGGTGCCCTTTAATGATGGAGAAGGCAGTTCTCTGTAGGATCTGCCACCTTAGAATGGTGCTGTGGATACTGAGGAGGGACCAGGGCAGGTCGGGGAAGCAGGCCCATTGGCCACAGGGCTCAGCAACGCCCATGTAGTCCCTCTGAAGATTACCCCAGTAGTTAGGGAAGGACGGGATCAATTACTTGGTTATCCTTATGAGGATATATTGCTCAGGCACAGAAAATACTGCTTGAAAATGGGATGTTGAAATTTGGTGACACATCTGTTGGACCTGTTTTACAGAACCATGGTTAGGAATAATGATTTTGCTTTACCTTCAAAATTTGAATGACATTCTCATAATGCAGTTGCCCCACTATCTGACTGTCACTCGGCTGAAATCCTGAGAAGTTTCTGCTGTAGCCAGCAGATCTGAGATCATCTTGTTGACCCCCAATCCTAATCCCAGCCATGCACTGTAAAATTTTATCCTCATCCAGGATCAGTTGCTAAGGACAGTACCTACATTAAATTGCAGCAACAACATTTTCAAAATGGTGGTTGTTTGAAAACAGTGAACATGCAGTAACATTGATGTAGTAGGTACATCAGTTGTTAATTTTTGCTGCAAACTAGCTGGCTATCTTCTTTAATCCAAGACTGTTGTAGCTAGCTCACTAATATTTGAGTTAGGAACCTGAAACCACTATAAATGAGTGAACAGCCAATGTATGACATATTTAAACCTCTCAGAATGTAGTGCAAACCATGCTTTAAACTCTACCGACAGAAGGACTACACTGGAGTGATTGTTCTTCCATTGCAACCTTTGATGAAAATTGTTTGACACTGGCTGTATGGCTGTGTATGCATCAGGTAATCAAAGCATTCCAGCAAATGCTAGTGAAATGTGAATCCTGAATAACCTTCAATACTTCCATTGCATTAGATTTTACCAACATTTAAAATATAAATTTGAAGTAAATGCTGGAACAACTTCCTTTAATTGCTGTGGAGAAGCTGTACTTGTCAATTTTTTTGTATGTGCTAAATATTTTTTCTCTAGTTGTCTTGTTTAAGTTTATGTTCTATGCATACATGAAACAGTGTTAACAGTATTAAGTCATGTTTTGTTTACCAGATGCATCTAAACACATAATGTTGTTTGCATACTAAGGGAGTTGCATTACAGAAAATGCAGATACCCAGCTGTGTTCTCTTCATTGTGCCTGTATGTGTAGCAGCTAGTGGAAAAAGTTATAATGGCAATGAGATGAAAACGAATATTGGAAGAGCTCATCCCTATCAATAGTCCATGTTTACATATTATCCAGGTATACAGCTGTATGATTACTGAGGCAGTTCAGGTTTAGTACCCAACACATATCTGAAGTTCCTTCCTGGGTTTTGAATCCTATGATGAAAAGTGAGATTCCTATTACCACTTAGCTACACTGCCGTTCATATGGGTCTTTATTGTAGTAAATCTTAACAAATAAAGAGGAGGAGAAGGAAATACTTATTCAGTTAAAGCTTTGCCTAGGCGATGCATATTTGAGAGTAATTCTCAACTGCATGTTGAGCAGTAATGAAATTTTAAATCATTATTGAAACTTTTCTCGTGCTCTGCCGTGATGTGAATGGGAATGCACTTCATTCAAGGTTTTAACGTGCTTTGCCTTTCCATATTAAGTAAAACTCCAAGAATAGACATTGTGACAGAAGAGTAATGATGATAAAGGACGCACGGAGAAAACTTTGAAGCGTTTAGAAGACATAATATGCAAGGTTGAAATATGAAGGAAGTCATCGCAGCAGGAAGTAAGCCTGTTTTTCCTAAGCAAAGAAGTTCACCTAACAGAGCCCATGTGAAGAATACTTATACTCTACCCCCCCCCACTCCATAAGCTCAGCTCATGTTCCAGCAGCTGCATGGCAGAATCAACCCTTGCCTACAGCCCCAACCTGTCAGCAGGGAAGCGAGGGAGGCTTTCGAAGGTGGGCAATTTCTTCTCCTCTTCCCATTTCCTCCATAAACATATTTGCATAAGCGTTCCTTAGTTGAAGGTCCTTGGATGGTACGAACAGCGTTTGGTCTAATCCACTTAAAATACTGTGATTCATCCACCCCCCCCCCTTTACCCCTGCAGTTGAGATGCCACATCTACAGTCTGAGGCAAGTTAGGAGCCCAGCCCCTTACTGTGTGTGCAAGGTATAACACACTGCACTGCACCGCACTAGCATGTTGTCTGCAACAGAAGCTTGGGTACGGCATTCAGGCCCCGTGACCTCAGTCTCCCTGTTTTTTTTTTTCCCCCCTTTCACGCATTGCTAGAATCTTTGTCGGCCTGCCAAAGAAGTTGGTTTGTGGCGCTCTTTCACTGCTGCCTTATTTCCTTTGTGGGTTGTTTCAAAATCGGCGCTTTGCAATGTACTTTCCTTCCCATCCAATTTTCCCCTCAATTTGCGATTGCTGGTTGCATCCACCTGAGCACAGACAGGCAAGTTGTTAGGGAGATGGTGGTGCTCCAGTTCTGCAGCCTGGTGCGATGCTAAGCTGACGACCCGGTGCTTGGTTTAAAGGCTGATATCGAATTGATCTGTCAGCACCTTGCTTTAACGAAAGCTGCGCATCCCCCCGCCCCGTTTTTGCAAACAGGAGATAAGCAGCAATAACGTTTTTTTTTTTTTTGTTTTTTTTTTTTTAAGAAGCCAGTCTTACAGTTCGTCTTGTAATGACTGCATCATGATGCCAAGGAAAACTATCCCACATTTTCGCCTGGAATATTGTTCCCGCCAGTTGCACATTCCGCAAGTTCCTACTGTGGTATGTTCTCTGATCTTTGTTTGCCAGAAAATGCAGATCTCAGACACGCACACACGCACGTACACACACACACTCGAGCACATGCATTTTCTTTTGAAATTTCAAATGGTTCTAACCCTCATAGTACTAACCCTCTAAACAGCAGGCTTGTGTTAATATCTGTGCCTCAAGTGATCATCTGTGCTGAACCTGAACTGCGTCTCACATGGCTGTGTGCAACCTATGTCAGTAGCGTGTTTGCTAGATTTTTATTGTGCTGTTTTTTCAACATTACCTTGTTGTTACAGTTCAGAATTATATTGCACCCAGATGCAATGGCATGCTGCTGTACGCCAACGCACAGCTGGGGGGCGGTCACCCCTGAAAGGGGTAAATGTGCTAGTGAAACTGAATGATGGTGGATTCTGGTGGAGAGGTGGAGATGGTGGCCCCATTGTTGGATGCATGTGGAGGAGCACAGTGCATTAATACAGTTTTTATTAATGCCTTTAAGGGTATTCAGCATTACCATTTTGTGTTTTTTTTTTTTTTTTTTTGTTTCTTGGGACTTGCAGGTGCTTTTTGTTTTTTTGTTCAAAATTCTGACATCCACTGATGATTAATACCAGCCCTGGATAATATCATCTTGTGCATGAATGGGTGCTTTCAGGCTAATTTGAATTATGATCCTGCTCCATTTCACTAGTGGTGCACTAGCTTTGGACTTCATTTCCCATAAGCACCTACGGATGCTTAACATTTTCCTATATAACTTGTCCAAGATGATTTAATTGCCCATTCAAATGAGACATCAGTTAAACAATTAAGAGCTGAGGTGATTGGACAAAATATGCCCTGGGAAACATCTGTGTAATCACCATTGGGTAAACAGTTCCAGTACCAAGTCCACAGCACCTACCCTGTTCAATACCCTGCTCAAAGAAATACACTCAGCATGTCAGCTTTCCATTCCAGCATTTCCTGTACAATTCCAGTGCTGCCAGACCTGAAAATGAGGGAAATTGTTTTATCAGAGAAATGTAGTATACTTCAAAACATTGCAGCCGTTCACTGATGAAGTTAACGTGGCATTTTTGAACAGTATCAGTCTTGGGTATCAGACATATACTTGATCTATGCTAGACTTTCTGAAGTTGGGTTCCAGGTTCACACAAGCTCATATACTGAGTATAGTTCATTCCACCACATTTATGAAGCGAACGGCAAGCTAATATCAAAATGGGGACAGTAGCGTAGGAAACGGCTTCAGAAAGTTTTCATTTCTGCAGACCCGTTGGTCTCGCTGGTTGCAGGTCAAGTTTGGGTCATTCTTTTGTGCATTTTGTTCCTTAATACCGTGTTGTGCATGAGTTGATGTTACTCCTGCTCTGAGCAAATACACAGTATGTTTGCTAATGTGGCATAGTTTTTTTAACTTAGGTGCTGAATACAGTAGTACCACAGATCTGAAATTCACTGAATGGATGTTCCCTAATAGATTCTTGTGTATCTCTTGTGGTGCGCCATGACCTTAAATCAAATGCACAAAGGAGGAAATTATCATCATGCATTTTGCTTTTGAACCCCATCGGAATAATATTACAGCAAGCAATGGTGCCCGGTCATGGTTTGATCTAGGCCCACCGTGACATACGTTCATTATGGTTTGCTGGTTCCTGTCACAGCAAGATTGTGTGAGCCTCTGTGATTATAACACTCCTGTGAAGAGCGTTTTGAGGAGCAAATGCAGTGTTACTGATTATAGGCCGGTTAGTTGGAGCAGTAATCCAGTCAAAAGCCTCTGTCTAATGTGCAACAGTCCTTCATGAGAAAAACTTCATTTTTTCCCTCAGATAGTGAGACACTATTACTTGTTAGTGATACAATACAATACAATACAATATAGAGTGATAAGGAGCAGGGCTCGTAACCTAAAGATTGCTGGTTCTATTCCTCGCTAGGCCACTGCTATTGTACCATGTCCTTTTTGGCAAGATGCTCATCTCGAACTGCCTCATTAAATATCCATCCATATGAATGGATAATATCTAAAAATTGTAAGCTAAGTTGCTCTGGCTAATAGCATCTGCAGCGTAAAGCATAATGTAAATATTTTGCCTAACAGATGTTGCGTAACAATGTGCGTAACAATATGTTGCTTTAACATTTACATTTACATTTATTCATTTGGCAGACGCTTTTATCCAAAGCGACTTACATAGGTTACAGCTCTTTACAATGTTATCCATTTGTACAGCCGGATATTTACCGAGGCAGCTGCGGGTTAAGTACCTTGCCCAAGGGTACAGCAGCAGTGTCCCAGCGGGGATCGAACCGGCAACCTTTCGGATACGAGTCCTGCTTTAAGGCTTGGATAGGACTTGGGTAGGTACCAATTTCTGTTTTTCTCTCTGTGGGTACCTGTTGGAAGAGTGGAAAAAGGGGGCTGAATTCAAATGCATTTTTGCAAATGCATTTTTGTTTTTGTCAGTTTGTGCCCCATGATTACGATTGATGATTATGAAATGCTTATCGATGGCTGTTGTGTGCGCGTGTGTGCGTGCGTGTGCGTGTGTTTGTTTTTCCATTCCTTAATGATGGATGGGGACAACGGCAAAGAAGGAGTATTGCACCTGGTGCCCTGGATGTTGCTTCACCATATGTACTGTATTGTATTCACTGATGTTCTATGAATATTCCTTTCTTACCCGTGCTGCTGCTCTGAGAGCGTCTGAAGGAAAATTCAGCGGCTGACGGTGACATCATTTTGCCACTTTTATCATGGAAATAAAATGCCTGGGAGAAAGAAGGTATTTATGGGAAACGGAGTCTTGTTTCTTCTTCTCTGTTTCTCTCCGAGTCTTTGAAATGATACGGCACCCAGAATTCCACTCTGCGTAGCATCGCACCTATTGTAATCAGTTCCTTCGTGTCAGCAGCAGTGATGAAGAGCAGTGACATTATTCTGAAAACATGTTTATTAAATGGTTTTGAATACCATTGGTAGAAAATACTTGAACCGCTACCTCTTCTTCAGTTCTATTCTACTGACTCATAATATTGACAGTATTAATGTGACTGGGCAGTGAAATTAAAGTGTGCTATGCATAGTTAACATTGTTAGGTATGTATGATGCTAAGCTCAGGTAAATATGTGTCAATATGTAAACAAAGCCTCTAAGGTTCTTTGACTTTCTGGCAAGATTTTTATTTGAGAATGAAATGTGGTCATGGAAGTCCTCTTATTGGTATACGGTTAACCAAAGCAGTCTAAATGTGTTGTGAAGTGGATGCAGTGTAAAGACAGAGCTCAAGTCTCCTAGAATTCCATATGTCGTGTTACAAATAGCCTACTTCTCACTTGAAAGATTTGTGTGGACACACAGAAACATTAAATGTACAGTACCATTACAAAGTGTCCAATGAAATAAGGTATTCTTTTGATGAAGCCAACGATGAAATGCAGAGTGGCTACTCTCTGAAAAAGGTAGCTACTTGCTTCCCGATGATCAAAGCACGTGTGGTAATTTGTTTGAGCAGGGCAGCCTTGGGTGAAGTTTTAGTTCCGTAATCTACTCTGCATTGCTAAGGGTCTATACAATTACAAGCTTATTTATTGACTGTTGGTAAAATTGAGTCTGAATGGCGCTCAGCAGACTCCTGAGCTTCTTTCACTCAAGCTCCATGGTTGTTCATTTGGAAAAGATCGTTTTTTTGAGGAATCTCAGGACTTGGATATTGGCTGAGGTTGGAACAGTGCCCCAGATTGTAAGATTATGGATTTGACTAGATGATACCAAGAATGTTAAGTGAACCACAGCTGTAATGCAATGTGTTCTATTAATGAATTTAATAGTGTATTGTGAGAAGTCATCTGTGCTTAGTTTTCCATGCCACACTTTCCTCTCCAATAGATGTGTTTAGTTTGAGATTGCTGATAGGACTACTCCATACCTGTCATTGTATTTTATATCGTTATATATACACAGTCCGTTTGAAGTGTGAAATTCATTGTTTCATTGTATTTATATATCATTCATTGTATTATTCATTTTATATTCTCAGAAAAATTAAGCAAGTTTTGGACATGTAAAAATATTGAAGTGATATTGTGTACCTATTCTAAGCCATGTCGATTACCCCAGTAGTGCTAATTAATAAAAGCTTGGTTTGTTCAAGTAAACCCTTTCCCTGGGTTCATTATTTTCCCAGAGACCTTCCCATATGCCCCAAGTGAGGTTTGTGTTTACCTAGCTGCATCTGTGACTATACAAGCATCCTAATTTGTTAAACTCACTGGCCGAATGTCCATCCACGTTTACGTGTCTTCCTTGTTTATTTCTAAAAAACGATTCCAAAATAGTGCATCTTTCTGTGGAGTTTGTTACAAGAGAGGTGGGCACTGAGCCAAAAAGCAGCACAAATGTGCGTCTCATAAATCCGGCGCTTTCGGAGTCAGTTGTATTCCTCTCTGTCCTTCTTTGTTGTGAGAATCAGGAAAGGTGTCTGCGATTCGTAGCAGGGAGATGGAACATGGAGAATCTAGGTTACCTACCTACCTACATACCATAATACAGCCTTTGCTTTTTATTGTAAGGCCTGTTGCAGTACTTGTTAAATCAGACCCTACAGGCCTGGTATGGGCATGTTGTATGAATAAAATAAGGGAAAGCTGGGGAAAGGTCTTATATGTTATATAGGTTCTGCTGTGTTGTATATTGGCACACGCTTATTTTTTTTGATAGGCTGACTGATATTGATTTCCATCTTGTGGACCTAATTGTTTGGTTTGATGTACTCCTGTGCACAATAGTGCATCATTTATGTGTGAATGTCATGGGTTTGCGCTCAGTCAGAGCCGAATCTTAGATTCCACGTTGAGTTTCATTTTCGTTTGTAGCAGGTTGTCTTTCATGGTTTCGTTGCATACAATGGCTTTTGTCATACTCTGATGTTTGCTCAAGATAGACCTGTATTTTGTACTGAAAAATAGTCAATGTCCTCATATCCTGTTTTTAGTACCTCTGTGTCATGCCTAAAGACCCCCGCGTTAGCACGGCAGCCTACAGAAATGGCCAGCCTTAAGTGACCCCTGGAGAGAAATTTTGGAGTGGTCGCTCGAGGCAGCTCAGAGCTAACATCCTCTACCCAGCTGCTCTAATTTGCATTATCTCAGTGGGTTTTTTTTTTTTTTTGTCAATTTTGAGAATTGCTTGAACATTACCCTCTTCCACCCACACATAATTGTTAAAAAACCTTTATTTTCAGAGAAGGAAATACTTTTTTTAGTTTGCATTGTATAATTTTTGGCACAAATTATCATTTGGACAGTAATTTTATTGGAATGCGTTGTAATTTTCTAAATGCAGGAAAAAATAATTTTTGGTACTTGGACTATCGTTAACAATGCTGTTGTTACTTACAAATTGGTTCCCTTCAATTACCTATCTAGCCATTACAGAATTTGTTCATCATGTTTGAATCAAAAATATTAGCAATTTTGTTCTTGCTTTTGTCATTTTAACAACTGTCTAAAAACTCATTTTTTTCAATACAGGTTCACATTTAAAGATGCATTTATGCTCTAATTTACTTTTTTTTCCAAAAGTTTACAACCAAAGTTTTAATCACCTTTTGAATTCTACATCACATTATCACATTTTTCTATTTATCACATTTTTTCATTACCTGTAAGATTAACCACAGTTTGTTTTTGCCTGTCCTGTCTTCTTGAATCCAGCTCTTTTTGTAGAGCCTCTTAAAATCAGACCCTTGATAGCTTATTGCTTTTTGTTTGTTTTATTGTATTTTGTTTTTGTTGAATGCAGCACACTGTACGCGTGACATGAAGACATTATTACAGTTTTTCAAGCCTTGTGTTTAAAACACAGGTCAAACAAAGCCTGTATTTCCTGTCTGAACTTTTGCATATGAGCTATTTACCAGCAGGATCTTATTTTACCCAATATTTTGCTGTAGGTGGTCCTCTGGTAAGTTTCACCATGTGTGTGCTTAGTTTTTCTCTGTAAATTGCAGAAAGGTAGCTGACTACCTAAATTATGTGGCTATGCCTGTAGCTGGTTAGCTATCAAGTGTATACGTGGTGTAATTTCCGTATATGCCGCTGCTAGCTGAGTTATTATTGTGTGAGCATCAACATTCACCATGGAAATCCTCAAATCGCCCAGCTGACGCATGGATTGTAAGGCTGGCTTTCAGGCTGCTGGAGAAAGAGTGCGCACGCTGTTCGTCAGCGGTTCTGTTGTATAGGCTACATTAATTTGCAGCGAATGTATGGATTGGAAATTTTGCACTTACAGAGAGGAAAGCCGTGCGTCGCGTCGCTCGTTTCGCAATCAGGAGCCGGGAAATGCAGTGCAGTACCATCCATTTTCACCCCTGCGTTTCCGTCTGCATGCATCACGCGCAGTGCTCCGCGACGACCCGCAAGCTGCATTACAGGTTGCACCTTTTCTCTGGTGCTGTGTGATGTGATGTGGGGGGGGGGGGGGGGGGCTGTACACAAGCGCCATCGCATGAACAGATGAGCATGAACACACATAAGCATGGCGGGAGTGTTATTACAAGTCATTACAGGGCAGAGCTATGAACACGTGTAGCTAAGATGTGTTCTCACTAAAGCCCTGATGAAAACTGTGATGTGCTTTGTCTGAAATGTAATGAGCAACGGTTAATTCAAATGAGTATCTGAGCACTAGGAGACCTGTTCAGTTTTTGTACCACCTACGTGGGAAATTGCTTAGTTCTTAAAGACTAAGGCCTGCCCCAACAACCAGCCCCCCAGCCTGCACTGCATAGCTCCTCCCAAGACCCAGCGAAAACCCTGCTTAATGCAAAATTCCCCTCAGTTTCAGCTACTGTGCTTCAGTAACCACCAAGCCCCTGCTGCTGTTAGTGTGCATTGTGTGATGGTGTGACGTTAGTGTAACATTGAGGTTTGTTTGAATTTGGACCTTGCTGTGTAAAAGAACCACAAACTCCCATGAGATGCTTCAGCTGTGGCACAGAGTTGGTCACAGTTACTTGGTTTGCATTCACAGCAAAATGTGTCTGACATTTCTGTACATGGTTCTAAAGAACTAAAAAAAAAAATAAAAAATATTTCTCTGTCCACTCTTTATTTACCGGGTTGTAATGTTTTCTGATGGGTCAAAAAAATGGAATTCACTGCCCTAGACCTTGAAACCAGAGACTCTGTGATAAGAGCTGGCAGCCTCTGTCCGCTGTTCCAAGCTGATGGCTGTGCGCACTGATCAGACTGTGCTTTTCAAAGGCAGCGGAATGTCCCTCAGCCTCATGTCATCCTGTCCTAGCACACTCTCCCTCCTGGACTGTCTGAGCCAGATGCGGGATGTGGTCTGGGGGACAGCGAAACTAACTGTCCATTGCATTACTTCACGTATTTACTAAGCGGAGGGTCGCTTGTAGGTCCTTTTTGTCATTTATATTTTTTTTGCATCTTTTCCCTTTTTCCTCCAACTTTAGTAGCCATCAGTTATGCATTTAAGCCCCCCCCCCCCCTGCAATGACAACCTTTGAAGCCATATAGACATGAGGGGTGAGGCATGCGCAGTCCTGCAGTACATACACACAAACTTATTTTCACACATTTTCCAACAGTGTTGAAGGATAGGTGTGTCCTCCTGATGCTATCTGAGCAGCTCGTCGGCACTCATATGAGTTCCAGGGTGCCAAGAATAGAACAAGGGGACGGTTGCACACCTCCCCTCCCCAGCACAGTGAAGCCAGATTGTTTAGCCAGTGTATGCTTGGGGTCATTGTGGGCGAATGAGTTCGAAACCAGGACTAAAGGGCTCATCTTACGCTTGAAGCAAGGGTTTTTACTGTCTGAGGCACTCGGATGCCCCACAGAGCTTAAGCTGCAGGCTGCATATTACAGCAGCTGGGTGTGTAGCATTTCAGGCTAAATGGTGCGCTCGCAATTACGGCAGCTGTGCCCACACTGGGATTCGAGCCTGCAACCCTCTGGTCACGAATGCCGTCCCCTTACCAGCACGCCACACGCCCTCGCTAGCGTCTGCGCCAGCCCACTGGAGCCTTTGAATAGCCGTTAGAGAGTCATGCGGAGCCGCGCGCTCCTTTCTGGGAAGGCAGAGTCCTGTGGCGGACGTCTGTGAGTGGAAGTTGTGTGTCAGTGCAGAGAGTGCAGGATGTGTGTTTGCCAGCTCGGCGGCTCACACACAGGTCCCGGGGAGGAAGGGGGAGGGACCCAACACCGTGCCAGTGCGTCCTCTCCGCTCGGCATTGTGAAGTTGCAGCCAACGGTCAAAAAAATGTTTTAAAGATATTGTACTTTGGTTTAAATATTTAGGGCTTCCATTGTTATGTTTCGTAAGAGAATATGAGTGCACACGCCTCTCTCCTTTTAACAGTAAGAATCGGAGGCAGTGTTTTTTCCAGGATATTTCCTGCCCAAAAAAAGTTCTAATCTTGGGAGGGTGGGGGTGGTGGGGGAGCAGGGCTGTTAGGTTTGTTTCATTTTATTAGAAAGAGCGACATAATGTACAGAGATTCTGCTGATTTTACAGCTTTTACGAAGTTAGAAAGATGGGCATTATAATTAAGAATGTCAGCATCTCCACATTCTATTATATGGTGAACAAAAATCGCTCAAGGAAAGAGGATGAAATGCAGTAGATTTCATTATTATAGTAGAAACGAGTGCAAGTGACTGTGTCCAGTAAAATGCTTGCCTTCAGTATAAACAAATCATAAGTGCATCCAATCGCATTGGATCCCAGTGTTTTTCCCTGGGTCTGTGCTTTCCAGGCAGCCGTTCTCTGTGCCCTTTAAGGGGTTTATTTTTGTACACAGAGCAGTGATATTGTATTCCTAAAACACTGAGCATATGCTGCCAAAATACTACAGAGCAGCAGAATCTACTACTGACCTCCTGAGGGACAGTACCTTCCATCCAGGACTGCCTGGCCTGCCCTATATTTCAAGTGATTCTTTTCCTCCAAGCCTAAACCAGTGGAGTAAACTCAGGGGTGTTGCATTTTACACTGTTGATTTATCGCAGCGAAGAAACAGTGTCATACTCTGTAGGTGTGCTTTTTCCCCCCCAGCATGTTTAGCTTATATTGAATTGCCCTGGTATTGCAAGATAGCAGGCTAAACATTCTGAATAGATTAACAGATGAGCTAATCACATGACATTGGAACATTAAAAGGAATATAATATTGTTTGAGTCCTCTAAAGACTCATTTGCCTACATATAGCCTTTCTCTATGTTGTTTTTGTAATTTTGGAACAGAGATCTAAATTAAACAGTGTTGAGCATTATCATAAAATTACAGACACATCGGTGTATGGCGCTGTGATGAACATGGAGGCAGGTGAAAGGCGCCCGGGTCCTGTTCGCAGCGTTTCTGTGTGCGCACGGCCCGGCATTAGTCATCAGAGCGCCGGGGAAAAGCGCTGCGAGCGTGACTCACACCCTGCCAGACTGAAGCGTGTGTAATATAACACCAGCGCGGCCGCCATGAAAAGCGCTCGCCCGCTCCTGCCTTATAAATCAGCTGTCCGAACCGACGGCGGAGGGGAAGGAACGTCTCGCGAAACAGCAGAAGTCACGTGACGGCCGCGACTGTCGTTTTTTTGGAACCGGTGAGGGTGCTGGGCGTTCCCTTTCCCGTGCTTTACCTCTGGGGGAGCGGTCGCTCTCTGGCTGTCAGAACCTGCTTTTAAAATATGGGTTGAAGGAATGAGATCACGAATAAAAGGCAGCAAGCTTGGAAAAGAAAACTCAAAGATTTGTGTTTATTTGGACATACCAAGCATAATCAATGGCCCTAACGATGGTGTCTGGTAACGTTCAACCTGACACTTTCCGTCTCATTATTTTGCCACAACGTCATTCTAGATACCCTTCAACTGTCTCTGTATGAGAGGATGTGCTAGGTTTGTGAAGACTGGTGCATTTTCACAATGCTGTGTGTTTGCTGACTGCTAGAGGCTTGGTTGCCCTGCACACTGTTGCTCTGCCCTCCAGTGTGGCTGTGAGCGCTGAGATAGGACTTCACTCACTGTAAGAAAGCAGCAGTAAAAAGGCTGCTTTATTTATCATCAACCCCCCCCACCCCCCCCCCCTCCCCCCTCGGTAGGTGGAGCAGAGGCTTTGTGATTGCTCCCATGCGCCTGTCCATCTGTGAACAGGGTGACTGAATAAGCTATGATTGCTTATAGGACACTGAACAAAGTAGATTATTCAGGTTTTAGGACTGATACAACAGCTCTGCCGATACCTTTACGAGGATACCACTGCTGGCAGTGAGAGGAGATGAATACCCCCTTTGGATTGATTCTCTGTGTCCACAGGAGGCTTTTGTGGAAGTTTTTGTGTGTGTGGTCTCTTTGTTTTAAACAGACATGCCGCAGGCCGAGCATCAGAAGTGCCTCTCTCTTCTCCACTCTTGTGTTTCATCAGACGCCCAATAGTGCTTTCCCTGGCACCCCCCCCCCCATGCAGTAGGTCAGCCCTAGCTTCTGTGGTAAAATGCATACTGAGGGTGTGTCTGTGAGCGAGAGACATCATAAATGACATCAACAGGAGAGAATTATAGCTCTGGAGACTTACATTCTGCCTCCAAGATAAGATGTGGAAATTAACTAATTTACCCCTAATATTTACTTCTAATATGAGTTACGGTAAAGAGTAACCTATGTGTAATAGAACAGCTGGGGATGAAGCATTTGCCCTGTGCTGCACATATCCTTTTATGCACACAGTGCTCATACCTCATATCATTCTCACTGTAGTCATAAGGTATGCATGCACTTAGTATTCCTTCCTTGTATTGATGTCAGTGTCACTTTCACTTAACTGTGAATTGAGTACATTTATGGAAAATAATGAGTTCCGTTGAAGCTCCGAAGATGACAAATATGTGTTCCTGTGATGCTAAAGAGTGTCACAATTTTTGTAATCCGTGGAACTCATTTACCTGTTAGTGTTAAGCAGTCATTTTACCTGAAGGTAGTACTGTTAATCCCTATGTGTCTTTCAACTTAGTCTAAGGGACCTGTAGGTGTTCTCTAATTATGCCCATATTTTTATGCTCTATGATAGAAGAAGGCAGCTTTTGCCCAGGGCTACTGGCATGTTTTACAGTCAGTTTACATCATCATGAGTGAGTTCATTACCGATACGCCCAGAGCTCGAGAATAACTTGTCCGTCTCATTAACGTGTATTTTTGGTGAACTCAAAAAAACGCGCATCTAATTTATCTTCAGCAGGTGTCAACAACAAGAAAAAAAATCCTGTTTGTCTTACCCGTCTCTAATCATGTTTGTTCCCAGGTAGGCAGTCATGAGAAGGCCCCGGTGTAGCCTGCCGCACGTCCCGGGGATTTCGCTGTGAGGAATCGAAGGCCATGAGGAGCTCCGGGAGTATAATCGTCAGCGCGCGCCCTCTTCATTAGAGATGAGAGCCCTCCAGAGCGGTCAACAGCAGCCCCAAACGCTGTGAGAGATAACGGCCTGAGCCATCCGCTCGCTCCCCCAGACATCTGCGCCCACCGCGGGAATGAGACGCCACTGATCCTCCTCTATGTAGGCCCTCGTCCGCGCAGACCTCGTCCCCTCCCCTCCCCTTTCCCCCTTTCCCCCCGATCTGTTTTGGGCCCCCCCCCCCCCCTCCTGTTAACAGAGACAATGCTGCGAAGCCCCGCTGCCGTTTAGAGGGAACGGCAATGAAGGATTGCAGAGGCCTGGTTCTACAGTGAGCCAGTCTCTCACCCCCCCCCCCATCCCCACCCCCACCCCCTACCCCCCACCCCCCACACACCTCCCCATGATCCAGCTAACGTGGGCGACCCTACGCTTTTGAGAGAGGAGCTGCAGCGCGTGGTCCCCCTTTCGGAAGACCAACATGACATGTGATGCGAGGACTCTTACGGACGAGTGATTATCACCTGACGTGTCTTGTACACAGCCAGAGCTATGAATGGAGGAAAAGACTGCGAGGGAGGGGAGAGGGAGGGGCATCCGCCCCCGGCGCAGGTGCCCATAGGCTGGCAGCGCAGGGTGGACCACACTGGGGTGGCCTACATAAGGTAAGAACCGGTGCGCTGCGGAAAGCGAAAACTTCTTTTCTTTGCCAAGTGAACATTTTAAATGTGTGGAAGATGCAGGCAGTTGTGTACTCACCCCCTTCCCTGTGCTCACAAGTTCATTTTCTCATCGCTGTTTGAAAGAGAAAGGTGATTTTCTGTAACACGTGTTTTGCAGTCTATTCTAACACCTCCACAGATGAGGTCTGTATCACTCAAATTTGCAAGGAAAAACAACAAAACGAATATGAAAGAACCATGTGGGTCAAGAGTTATGAAATTTTAGAAATTAATCAGATGCTGCAGGATCATTTTAATGGATTTCCTTGCATGGCTGGAGGTGTACACATCTGCACTGAAACGACTGACTGACTTTTAATCATTTTGGACACTCTTTGGTACATATGGGTTCAGTGATAATCTGAGTACTGGCAGAACACGTTTTATGACACAATGCCTTCCTTGAAAATCCATAGTAAATGCGATCCATCAGGAATTAATCTTTTTTTCCGATAGGCACAACGTTTCATAAGCAGGAGTTACATTCCTGAGCAAGCTATTTTTTTTTTTACAAAAAATTATACGTTAAAATATGAGTGAAATACTCATAACACATTAATATGATATAAATATTTGTAAACATACAAATGAAGTATGAATATTCAGTATTGTGACACACTTCGGACAGATTCTTATTTACAGTTACAGGGCCAGAGAGACAGCACACATACAAGGATAAAATAAATCGCCTAAATCTTCCGCGGTTCCAATCACAAGTTCACTGAAAGAAAACAACGAACTGAAATAGGGAAAAAAACAACACAGACCAACCAGGGCAAAGCAAAGAAAAATCACTGTGTAAACACAATCTTTATAAAGCCTTTGCTGTGAATCTTGTTCTCACTCCCCTGCCTCTGTCTCATCATAAATCTGGATTTTGTAGTGGGGAACAATTAATGGAAGCTTTTTTCATATAAAAAAGTGAATACTTATCATGTTATACCAGCTCATTGTAAAATGGGAACTGCCTCAATGAATCATGTTTGCACTGTAGGACAGTGGTCCTCTTCTCCAGTTCTGCAGGGCTACAGTCCTGCAGGTTATCCAGCTGTTTTTAAAGCACTTACACTCCTACAGTGGAAGGCTAGAAGCAGTAGTAGGCTAGACTAGTTCAGTCAAGGCTGTGATTCCTGGAATCAGGTGGTGAAGTTAAAAGCTTGGCTGGGGAAAAACAAGCCTGCAGACACAGTGGGCTCCCAGGACCAGGGCTGAGTAGCAGGGCCTTCAAAAAGCAATTGCCCCACTTGTGAAATTCAGCTGACACTCAGCATTCAGCACTGTGCTGCGCTTCAACTGATGACAGACACAACATGAAATATGCAGGAGATGAAAATAAGAGTTTAGGCGACAACATATAAAACTGATTACCAACTCAGAGGCTGCATTTTTAGGCAAGGGCAAAAAAAGCCACAATGTTTAAATTCTGTGTTTTTCAGTAGCGATAAGAGAACAGCTTGACAGTCCTGCTTATTTTTGCCTTATAACAAAAACGGGGGGCAAAAGTATGACAATCCTCAGGTTATCCAAAGGCGTGACAGATTTCTGCTGGGATAAATTTTCATTCCGTAACAATGATAGGGTTGAAAATTTTCCATGCTTTTGAAAATTTGATTTAAAAAAAATTGTCCATAGTCAAGTTCCAAATTATCATTTCATTAAGTGTCACCAGAAAGACAGAACGATTGGCAAGCTCTACAGTGGGTATTTCAGTCAGGCTATATGGATGTCACATTCATTGAATTTCATGAGTTCTGCCAGTGATAGCATCCCTAAACCAAAACTTCAACAACAATAAACAAAGTCACAACTATTTATTTATTTTAGCTCTTCAACTTAATCAATTTTGAACATCAGTACGTGGATATTAATGGCACATTAAAAAAGAAAAGCTAACTTGGAAAGTCTATGAAATGACATCTTAAGCAACATTTGTGCTCTTACACATCTGGTAACAGTCACCTTAACAAGTTTTCCCTTCTATGTAGTGTTTAATGTGTTGAATATACCCAGGGTTCAACATTAAGGTGTCTGGTAGGCTTGCCTGCAGGATGGTGGGCACACTATACCAAACTTAAATAGGAGATTAACTGGCCAGGTTTACTTGCCAGAATATGTTTTCCTTGTAGTGGATTATCAATGTTCCATTAATGTTGAATCCTGCCATCTTTATTAAATCCCAGCTCCTTGACCTAGAATCTAGTAAGATGGTAATTGTAAGTCGTTGTATGCCATATGCCTGCACAGTTTTCAAATCTGATTGGTTCATATTGTGGAATTTTTCTTAGTGTGACGGGAACAGGGGAATGCAAAGTCTCATTGGAGATATCTTTGTTCACATTGAGGGTCTGAGCGTAGGTCATTGCCATGGGAGATCGAGAGCCAGGCTGAGCATAACATCCTTCAGGTTACTATTGTTCGTCAAAAAATTCACTGTGTGTTTGTCAGGTTCACCATCAAGAAGGGATTTGGTCAGAACCTCTCCAGGGTTTGGATCTCCACTTGCACCTTACGTTTAGTTTTATTCCAGACCGCTTTTTCTCTAAACATGGACCCATGTGCCCATCGTTGGCAGGTTAATGAAGAGGGTGACCTTTTCTTTTGAAGGGAAAAGGCCTTGGTAAGCACTGCCAGTGCAGGGAAGCAGTACAGAACGAGATCTCTTTTGGAGGCCATTTCAGCCCTGGAGTGGGCCGAGTGGAGGTCTGATGTCTTGGCTCTTAACCTTTCGTGGGAGGCACATCTCATTCTGCCTGAATGTGTGACACGCCGTGAATGTGCATGCCACATCTGAACACTCAGACCAGTGTTCGGGAGAAAATGATTCTCAGAAGTAAAAATTTTTCAGTCTGTGTCCATGCAGAGGCACCGTAACTTCTGAGCATCTTGTGCCCCCCCTCAGTAAACTGTGGACCAAGCTGCTGGCCCAAGTCAGTTAAACAGTGCATCTGGGCGTATTCTGATGCCAGGCCTGTAATAATGTGCAGTGTTGTGAAGGCGATCACTCTTGAGTGATGGCCCAGTTTGTATGTGGCGCTGTGAGTAATGTCTCTCCTTGCCTTCCCCAGCCCCAGTGGCTCAGTGCTGTCCTGCCTGGAGCAGGTAAAGAGCTACCTGCTGACCGACGGGACGTGCAAGTGTGGCCTGGAGTGTCCCTTAATCCTCCCTAAGGTGAGATTGTGCGTGTCTGTCTGTGTGGTACAGGTGGACACGCATGCATGTGTTGGTGGTAAGACTGTACGTGGCAGGTATATGCATGTACAGTATGTATATATCTGTGCATGAGTAGCATTTGCATCTGTTTAGTTGCAGTATGTTTGTGGTAATTGTGTGTGGGCATATGCGTGGGTGGGCATGTGTGGTGTGTTTGTTCACATCATAGATGGTGTCCGCATTATGAGGAAGTAGTAGTGTAAGTTTCCTCTTGGTCTTCTGTTGCATGGATTTAGAGGGCACTGTTATTGAAGACTACAGGTCATGTAGGGGAAATGAGACCTGTTTGCCTGCCTGACTGTCAGATAACTCACAGTGAGTTAACTGAATTAATCTGATCTCATTAATATGTCATTGGTCCGTCCTAATTGCAAGCCTTTGGAGATCGTCCCATAGTCTGATAGGTTATGTAATATATGGCTTTGGTTTCTGTTTGAATGAGTTTGGCAGCGCTCTTACACTGCTAGGCTCCCTGCCTTTCCGAGCAGATGTTTTCTTTTTAATTTTTACCCACAGAGCGGTGCTGATTTATTTATTTTATTCATTAGTTTATTAATTTGTTGCTTATTCCATACAACAGTGGGAAATAGGAACTTGTATTAGCATGCAGGGTCATAGGGAATTTGAATTCAGATGCAATTCGTAGATGTTTGTGAATTTTGAGCAGCTATGCCTCTTTTTTTCAGGTGTTTAATTTCGATCCCGGGGCTGCTGTCAAGCAGAGGACTGCGGAGGACGTGAAGGCTGACGAGGATGTCACCAAGCTATGTATCCACAAGAGGAAGATCATCGCCGTGGCAACTCTGAACAGGAGCATGGAATCACCGCATCCTTCTCTAGTTCTGACCAGTCCTGGTGGCGGCACAAGTATGTGTGGCATTCGCACAGGTCAGGGGTGGGTGGGGCAGGGGGTCCATACCATTTTTCTTTTTCCAGCTCAGCTCTGACGTATTGTTCCAGCATCTTCTCAGAGGCATTTTGTAAATGGATTCCAGTATCATCGTCTCTGTGTGCTTGTTGAACTGAGATGTTGAATTGGCTCCGTTACAGTATGGTGCTTGAATTTTGAATTAGTTGTAAAATGAGGGTGCATTATGGGGCACCCCGCAACTCCTGATTCCACATGCAGGTTTTCAGAAATCCTCGGAGTGCCAAAGTCACAGGCAGGGGACCACACCTCAACCCTTCCACCAAAACGTCATTATTCCTCAGGTAGCTTTGGGAAGTGAGCTCGAGGTGGGAGGTAGAAAACTTGCATTGATTTTACAGTGATCCTGAACCTGGTTTTGATTGTTCCACAATAATAACAAGTATGCCAATGTAAATAAAGACAGCCTATTAGCCACTGATTCCTTTTTAATTGATCACCTCTAATAAGGCAGCTCTGTCTCTGCACACTGATCCAATCTGTGATAATCAGATTGATGTAATGTACACAAAGGTAATGCCATCATATTAGACACAATTAAGTAAAATGTAATTGTTATCCACGAAAACATGTTCTGCGTCGTTATCCGATTGAAGGAGAGATCTCGGCCTCCTCTGCGACTCATGTGCCACAGCTGTTGCACAGAATTTGATCAGACATGGTGACCATGGGCCTGTGTGTTCAAACGTTGGCTGAGGCACTGTTGTGTTCGCAAGCAAGGCACGAAAATGGAAGGATGTAACCCTGTAGTGTAAATGGGGTGATGTAAATTTACTATTCTGTGAAAGTCAGTCTGAATAAGGGCCTCTGCTCCGTAAATAATTCTACCCCATTCAGTGAAGGAAGGAAACGAAAATGAAGGAGTGTGCACAGGTAGATAGGAATTTCACTTATGTGGATGTTTTTTTTAATGGAATCCAGCCCAGTAAACTCACGATGTGACGTGTTCAGTCCGGCCGTTGGACCTTCGATCTGCGAACGCAATCTGCGGGAAGCTAGGCCCTCTTCAGATGTAGATTTGGTCTCCCCGTTACTGTGATATCAGGAAATGTACTGGGCTCAATTTTCCACACAGAGCAGAAAGGGAATGGGAAAACATCTCTATGACAGATTGAGATCAACCTAGAAGTTGCTCTGAAAATGTACTGTTCCATGCATTCTCGCAGTGGCGTTAGGCTGTGCATTTATGCCATGCCAGCAAATCACATGAAAACCTCTACAAAAAATAAAAGTCAAATGTCATATGAAGGCACATGCAGACATTTTGCACTCCCAGAGGAGCCTGCTGAGTATCACTTATGTTTCTCCGTTTCTAATTCCAATTCTAATTGGAAAAAAATCATTGATATTCAGTAATTTAGGTTCCAGTAATCTCAGGTAGACTGGGTCGCATAACATTATTAATTTAATATCGCTTATAATTATTTGGAAGGTTCTTTGGAAGGTATCATCTCGTATTTTTTTTCCTTTCTTCCAGGTGCAGCGCCAGTGGTCTCTACATGTTCAGCGACCCCGCGAGCAATAAGGAACACATCACATGAGGTTCCACCCAATTCTTTGGCCCCCGACTGCAAGAACCCCTTCCGGATGATGATGGCGGGACAGCGGCACTTCCAGCTGGAGCAGGAGATATACGGAAGCCATTCCCGATCGCGGCTTGGCAGCGGCGATCAGGGGCACAGGTCCCCGTACCGCACCCCGCACGCCGGGATGCTGAGCCCCACCTCCTACGGGGACGGCTCGGCGTCCCCCAGGACAGACCGTCTGGGGAGCCCGGACATGTTCGGCCGGTGCGTGCCCGGAGGTTTCCACAGCACCGGCAGCCCCAGCCCTCTCCACGGCAACAGCAGGACGGCGCTGTCCTCCCCGCCGGGCCTCCCGTTCCAGGGCTCGCCCGTTAGCCAGTCGTCCTGCGCCCTGGCAGGAAGGACTAGCGTGCCCCTGTCTCCCACCGTCACCGCCAAAAGCCCCATCATGAAGAAAGCCTGCAGCGGTTTCCCCCCTAGCATTGAGCTGCGAGGCATCCCCCACCACCCGCCCCCGCACCCGCGCCCCTCCTGCGCCCTCCAGAAGCAGCACGTGACCTCCGAGAAGGACCCGCTGGGCATCCTGGACCCCATCCCCAGCAAGCCCTCTGGTCAGAGCCCCGTCACCGGCCTGAACCCCAGCTTCCAGCCCGGCGTCCACTCTCAGGTACCAGCCATGAATGTAACCATGCCGCCGGCCATCGTGCCCCTGCCCAGCAACCTGCCCCTGCCCACGGTAAAGCCCGGGCACGTCGGCCACGCCAACCACGCCGGCCACGCGCAGAGGGCCCAGCACGTGGCCTCCGCCTCGGTCTCGCCCTCGCCCGTCACCTCCCCGGTGCATGCGATGGGGCCGGCGGTCAGCAGAGTAGAAGCGTCACCTCAGAGGTCGCGCTCCTCTTCCACCTCCTCCGACCACGGGAGCTTCGCCATGCCCCCCGGGCCACAAGCCCCCTGTGGGGGCGTGAAGGCGCCCCCCAGGTCCCCTCGGCCCTCCATGCCCCCCAGCCCCTCCAGCAAGCCTGACGCCCTGCTCCAGTACAAAGACGTCCCCGGCCAGCTGCTGTCGGGGATAAGCAGTACAATGAACAGCAGTCAGCCCGGCGCCATGCTTCCTCCCCAGAAGAACCACCCGGGGCTGCTGGGAATGCCCCTCAACCACATCCTGAATCAGCATAACTCCGCCTCCTTCCCAGCCAGCAACCTCCTGTCTGCAGCAGCCAAAGCCCAGCTGGCCAATCAGAGCAAACTGACCGGCAGCAGTAACAATGGAGGGAGTGTCGGAGGCGGAGGTGCTAGTAATAACAATGGTAACCTCCCCTCTGCTGGCTGCGGAGGACACGCGGAAGGGCACGGCACTTTAAACTCTGTGTTCACTCCAAATCCCAGCATGCCTCTGGGCATGAGCGAGGGGCAGAGCGGGCGGGCGGCGCTGCGGGACAAGCTGATGGCCCAGCAGAGGGACCAGCTGCGCAAACGCAAGCAGCCCGACGGCGACGGCGTCTTCAGCATGCTGAAGTCGCAGGTGGGCGGGGCCAGGCCGCCGGGACCCGCGGAGCAGCTGAGGAAGGCGCACGTGCGGCCAGGCGGGCTCCCGCCCAACACCTCCATGGCCCAGCTGCTCCAGTCCATGAGCTACCAGAGCTCTCAGTCCTCTGGGAACAGCGCTTCCGGCTGTCTGGGGGCTGCGCAGACCGGGAGGGCCTCTGGCCAGCTGCGCTTCGGGGACGGGGCCAGGCACCCCCAGCAGCCCCTGCAGGTGCCGCAGGGGCTTCCCGGCAGGGGGCAGGGCCAGCGTCCCCACGGCATGGATGGAGGGATGGCGCACGGGGCGGGCCACGAGCAGTTCAGCCCCATGGACCAGATGCAGGCCAGCTCTGCGCTGGGGCACAGCAGGCAGGTGACCCTCAGAAACTGCTCGCTGGGTCACATCGACCCCCGCTCACAACAGCTATCCCACCACCACCAACACCAACACCACCACCCCCACCACCCAGCGCAGGGGCACCCTCACGCCCTGGGGCAGGTCGCCGCGGCCACCATGGCCCCCAGCACTAACGGAGGCAGCTGCACGCAGGCCGTCTCTGAAACGGGTAAGCTGCGACTTTCATGCAGAGTCTACACATACATCCGGGGAGGTTTTTGCTCAACTGCACAGGAGATTATGGATTTGCTGAACATCCTGTCATGGTCTTTTGTGGGGGAGGTTATTAGATCGTAGGTGGTAGGTTTGTCCCGCAGATTTTGTACACGCCACAAATTTCACACATTTGGCATACGGACATATGGATAAGTAGTATGTCTGTGTCTGCCAGGCTGTGAGGAATGGAATTAAATCTTACAACATTGCAGTTCATTCTGTACTCCCAATAGCAAAATAAGCAAGTGTAACCGATGGGGTCTGAATGGGAATCAAACCTGACACCCTCAAAACCGCAAAGCGCACGCTCTGCGAAGAAGCTCCCCCAGGGTCCCTAGCACAGGGAACTCTGTCCCTGTGACTCCAGGGGGTGTGATGTCCTTCTGTTGCAAGCACTCGTGTGCTTCCTAGCACCATGAGTATAAATATCATTTGGGACACATGGCATTCTGATTTCAAAGAGCACTAAAATCAACTAAAAATGACAGCAAACCCTTTGCTTAGTTATTTAGACTTGTGCACAAACAACAGTGGAGACAGAATTCCAGCCTCTATTGAATGCTGTTGCTTCAGTGTCTTGTAATACAGGCATACCCTTGTTGAACAAGACATAGGTCTGCGTCAGCATTTATACACTGAATTAATGAGGATACTGCTATAGGAAAACATAAACAATGTAAGTGTTTTCTCAGGCGAAATGGATCAGGTTATTAAACTGAAGAGTTAACTTCATCAGGTTATCAAAGAAAGCAGAGAGGAAGCAGCAAACTGCAGTTAAGGGCTGTGCTCTCCATTTGATTTATATTTCCTTTGGTTTCTTTTTTTTCATTACTGGAAATAACTGAACAATCATTTTTTTAAAAAAAAGCTATACTCTACCTGAAAACACTCCTCGCCGAGTATGGTGTGAACTTTGTGAACTGTTGACTGTTTTTTTTAGTAAGTATTAAAACTAAGTAAACTAATTGAGAACCTCATTTTGAATGAATTAAAAAATAAATTTCATAAATTCATGCTATAAAGATTCTGTGCGTTACAGGGTATGCCTGTGTTATTGTATTGGACAATCTCCCATCACCCTGTGAGGCATGACACACCACAGCAACGGGGCAAATGCTTATTTATGGCAGGTGTTCTGACTGTCCAGTGCAGAGCCGCATTGGTTTCACACCTTTATTTCATTTGTCATTCCCAGCCCATTTGCTGCTTGCATCGTGCTTGCGTCATTGAAGTCTCAACATTTATTTGCACGCCTCTCTGATACCAGTACTAGTCACCTGCATCTGTGTTTACCACCTGTGATGGCACTGCTTAAATGGCACCCATCGCGTGAGGTCAAAGGGATCATCCTTCTGCAGGCGTGGTCATTGTGAGACTCTGTACACTGGAACAGCTTTAGAGTCAGGATTTCCTCTTGCTTCTCAATATAACTCCACCTTATTTCTTAGCAGAAGCTCAAAAACTTTTTAGAAGGTTTAAAATTGAGTTTTGAAAAGGGGAATTGAAAGCAGAATAGGTTCAAATATATATAGGTTAATGCACAGCAGAAATTTTGTTTGCTGTAAATTGTTCTTTAGCGTGGTAATCTAATCTTGCATTGCTTTGAGAAGCACTTCACAAAGTTTAGATGATAAAATGAATTTTTAGATATCTCCCAGTGAAGTACAGGTATTAATCTTCCCTCTGTGTCAGATAGAAGGTGCTTTTCATCAGTATGTGGGGACTATTAAATGAGCTTGAATGGTCTGTCAGGTTATGCATTTTATCTTTGGATGGAAATGAATAGCATCCTTTTATTTTGTTGTTTAATATTACCATATAACTATCTCTACAGGTGAAGTTTGGTCTGTTTTGAATTGTCTAGTTCATGCCTATAATGATTACTTTCATTCAATGCCGTTGTCATTACAGATGACTTTACACCACTGTTTCCCAGATTATTTTATCTGAGGAAAATGTTGTAAGAAATCCATTTTTAAAATGAATGGAACAAGTTATTTAAAGGCATTGTGGGTCAGGCATTCTGGGAGAGGTCATTTTGAACAGTTTCTGACCAAAACAGGATAGAGTCAGTGCCTTGACAAAGGCTAGTGCTTGCGGTTTGTTTGTGAATATTTAATAGTGTGTTAAATATTTAACTAATTTATGGAAATAATCGAGTAAAGAGAGAAGGGCATGCTGTCAGTGCTGTGGGCTTTGAAGTAATACTTGATATTGCTGCAGTTGTGGACTGTGATGTCATCCGTATTCTGAAAGTAGGTTAAAGAGGGGAGGATTTTACAGTAGCAGTAAACTCAAGAAGAACCAGCCATTGCATCCGGTATTTTTTTTTTTCTTCAGAAAAAGGTTTGCCTAACTTAAAGATCTATGTTTGACAGACATAAAAGAAGTCATTACTGCTGACATTGGCAGTGGAGATGAAGGAAACAAGTTTCTTTTAAATGTTTCATTTTTAATTTTAGTTTGCTGAACTGTAGTAGTTGCAGTAATAATGACATGGTGTACTCCTCTTTGCCCAACTTCATTTTGTTTTCCGGATCAAAGTTCTCTGTAATAATAAATCGTACAAACTTTTATTTTGTCTGAAGTTTTAAGAAACTTGTGTGATGAAAGTAGGCTCTGAGAGTGTGTGGAGAACCCCCAGAACCCCAGAACATCTCTTTCTTCCTCCTCCCCTCATTCCTAGCCTGTTCAAGAAACCCAGCAGCCTTGACAAAAAATGTGAACTTCATAGTTGTTCCAAAGTATACATGTAAAAAAAAATTCATATCAGCACAGAGCTATCAGACTGGAAATGTTTTCTCAGCTGTTGCAAATTTGCCAAATAAAAAGGGACCTATTTTAAGCATCTGCAAGATCTCTAACAAAAACTGAAAATGTCGCACAAGGAAAAAATCACCACAGAACATATCTGCGACCTCAGGAATTATGTTTTTGTTGTTGTTGTTCATCTGACTTGCATTTCATTTCTTCACTTATATATTTTTCAACAACAGAAGGAATATTTTGTCTGCAGTAATGCTTGTCTTGCACCTAATGCCAAAGACCTCGCTTCTGTTTTTATTTTATAATGTGACGACTTTGCTGAGTGTATTTACCAAAATGCACATACATAGCTGGCAGTCCCTGTCAGTCCTCCCAAAAACTGAAGGAATCTGTTAATGCTGTTTATTGAAATGAAATCATAATGGTCAATGCGGGTTGAAAAGGACAGACAAGTCGCTTGTGTTGGTTTTGTACTGATGCAGTTTCATACAGGGGTCCCCCTGACTCTGAAGACTCTCCTTTAATAATGATGTCTGCCATCGTGAGAGACCCAGCGGCAGTACGGGACTGCGCTTTTGGCATCAAACGCTTCCTTATCGTGCTGTGCCCTCTGCCACCTCTCCGATCCGCGAACGTGCGGCAGTGTCAGCTGCCGAAAATGGCAGCTGCTTGTCACCCATGTCTGACAGGGCTTCCTTCTGGCTGATTTTGTCAGCATTTGAAGGTCCTCTGCAAAATGGCCTACTTCAATGGGTAGTCGCAGTCAGTGGGGGAGCTGGTGGTAGCACACTGAGCAAACCGTGTTGTTTTAAAATGCTGGACAGAAAGATGAGCATTTCTTCCAATGTTTTTAGGAAACGGGAGGAGGGATGCTTGGATGAGTGTCCCTTAGTCCCTTGCGTCCCTTTATTTCAGTCTGTTTTAACAGCATGGAATGAGGCTTTGGTTTCTCAGAAAAAAAGAAAAAAAAAAACTAACACTTAGCCAAGATAGCATAGTTTTTTCAGAGCATTTTTGAAGAAGACTGTTGTAGACTCCATGCATCTCTCTACTGTTAGAATTAGAGCAAAAACATACTGGTTCTACAAAGGGAGTCACAATACCATGTATTATTATTCCATTTCCAAATGCATTTTCATTAGTTGTCTTCTGGGAGCTCTGGCACAGCAAGAATACAGCTTACTGTATTCTTGCTTAATGTTAGGGACACAAACTTTGCACCAAAATACCATCGCCAAAATAACAGGAACAGGGCAGGTGAGGGGGTGGTTGGGTGTGGTAGCCAGTCTCTTTGAAAAGTAATGATATTTATACCATAACATTAAGATGGTTAAATTTACAAAGCAAGAGCTTTGTTTGTCTATCAAATCCACAAAAAATTAATAAATATTTAAGGGCATTTTCCTGCCCTTGGGAGAAGTTTAAACATAAACCTCACCTTGTAATGTATTGATTAAGGTATGTAGAAGATGCATTTTATGAATGGTGCCTAGCTAGTGTTATAAATCGTATTATCAAGCCAGTCGCTGTATTTGTAAGTCTGTGGCAGTCTTAGACTGAGAAATATACACAGCCAGTTTCCAGGATACGCAGAAAACAACAGGCTAGCAACTGTACACAGTGCACTTATTGGACTGAAATGAAAATCAAAAACAGAAAAAAATAGGATCTCCTTTGTGTAGCTTCTGCTGTTCTTCAGGACTGGCCCTGACAGGCAACGCAGGAGCAGCTGACAGTTTCCACAGCATCAGCAGTGGTGAGAAGCAGCCATGTTTATGGTGTAGGCTTCACATCTGCCGTGACAAAAATGTGTTCTTTGTCATGTTTCTTGCAAAAAATCACACAGTGTGTTGTTTTGTTACTGTGGAGATGCTTTTATGGTTATGCTCCCTTAAAGTTCCTTATCTCCTTTTTGTTCCAGCCAAAAGATGAAAAATTACTCCCAAATGTCACTATTAGTCACATCTGGCCATTTCATAATGTCTCCCCAATCTGTTTTATTTCAGGAAAGAGGGCACCTTTCCCATGTTTTCAATTTAGTGGTGTGCTGCCAGCAACCCTCAGTTCTCAGAGAAGTCCTAAAGTCCAGGATTCATTAAAGAGCTATCTTCCCAATGTGACAAGAAAGAATGTTGACAAGTTAGATATTGACAGGTATATCAACTGTTATACAGACATTGTAAACACAATTTGTAAAAAGCATTATGAGAATGTTCAGAAAACTCTGGACACAGAAAATCTAGCAGGTAAATCTTTGGTAAGTGCTAGGCTCAGTCAGATGTTATGAAAAACTGCTATCATGTTTTACTCTTTGTTACTTGGTATACTTTTTAATAATCAGATCAGTAATAGAAAACAGGAAGAAATGAATATTCTGAAATGAATATTATTTAAAATAATTTGTAATCTGTATACAGATTTTTTCACTCTATAGTGGTTGGTACAAGCCTCAAAAAAGTGATACTCTGATTTTCCTCATTAAATCAGATAAAATCTTAGATACAACTAAAAGCAGGGATCTTTTACTTTATTGAAGATGCATGAAACGCGACACATCTCCCAATTCTTGCATCACACTTGTGTGACAAATTTCACTTCAAAACGGTGGCTTTTGCTGCTTTTATTCTGTTGATCACACGGTGCTGTTCATGGCAGTTCTCTGGAGGAGGGGAAAAATTCTTACTGCTCTCTACCTTCATCCCCATCAAATACTGTACACCTCACTTTCTGAAACCATGCTTTGAAGCTTCGGTAGTCTCAGAAAAGTTGGAGAATTGTATTGTTATCATTTGGTGCCGAATGTGTCTGCGCATGGGGCTTTGTACCTGGAACTAACAGATCTGTATTCTATCTGATTACATTGTGAGGGATGTCATGCCTTTGCTAATACGGCTGACATGATACTGTGGAAAGGTGACTAACGCTGAGTGCCCTAAAATTCAGTGCAACGCAAAGACTCATTGTGAACAACAGACCGTTGGTGGAAGCCAGGTTGGAACTTTCAAGAAAAATGTTCAACCTGCACTCCTTTTTCTGTATTTTTATATCTTCTGTCTGTGGTTCATGCAGCGTATTTCCATATTTGGTAAGTGATACATTTTTCCACTTCAGTCCACATGATTTGCAGCTCCCCTCTACTTATCCAGCTGTAAATTGTAATCGGCAGAAAATGAAGGAACGGATGAATCTGGTTCCCGCAATGTTTGTCCACAGCATCAGAGACCTGGAAGGAAAAGTTCTATTCTTTACTTTTTACTCAATTTTAATAGCTCAGTGTCTTAGGCAGAAAAGACTCCTGTTGCCTCAGGTTTTTGACACTGGATGCAGTTCAGTCTTCTCCCTCTTTCAGGGCCGTAGCCAATGGGAGTCTTGTCGATGAAGCCTTGTCTCTGAAGCAGGATAAAGTAGTCATGGTGCGCTCACTGTCAGTAGCGTGTCAGTGGAAGGTCAGTGACCAGCAGGGGGCGTCGCCTTCCCCCACACAGGACAGGAACAGCTGCCCCTGCTCCAATATATAAAGATGGGCCATGGCAGTCTGTCTATACCCGGCCCTCCTGGTGCCATCCCTACGCATTCTGACACAGGATCTGCTCAACATCTCAGCCTCCACCAGGCCAGCACATATCATTGCTGTGACCCCAAAGTGTGGGGAGGGGGAAGTGTCTCTCCAGTGGGGGAGAATGACCAATGCACTTCTGACATACCCAATGTTCTGCTCTGCCCCCCCCCCCACCCCCCCCCCCACCGACCATGGGATGGTTTCCAGTGACAAAGTCAAGGAGGCTCATATCTGTAGAATGGGAAAGTCTTCATATAAACAATTCTAATGTTGGATGTGTTGTTGTAGGGAATGCTGGAGATGGCATGGCTGTTGTCTTAGTGGTGTCTGTTGGAGATTAATAGATGTCTTGGGCTTTGCCTGAACTTAGGTCTTTTTCACTTTAGAGCTAGTGATTGGCTAAGAACTTGAATTAGCTGTCCTTTGTCAATCAACTGCTCTTTGAAAGGCCGCAAAACTTACCGTAAAATTTGACAAAATAGAGAGAAAATAAAGAGATCAGTTTTTTGATAAATTAACATCTCACATAGATGCGTGGAGTTTTTTTCAAGTTTCTTCTCTGCTGCTGCCTACATAGTGGGTTTGGAATGAGTCTTGTTTTGTTGCTGTAGTTTTTACTCTGTTTGTGGATGGTGAGTCAACAGTGTCTCTCCTTGACATGCGAAAGGAGAAGCTTAAATGCACCTGCCTTGGGGCAGGGGGTGAGTGTTAGCATATGGATTTACTCCCACTCATTTTTTTCAAACCATTCAGATTCACTTTTGAATTGAAGGAACTCATAGGCGAAAGTGGGTCATTTTTGAAACAGTGTTGAAAGTGGCAGACCTTGAAAATGACATTTAAACTTTTTTTTTTTTAATCGAATTTGAAAGCTGGCTTCCAGGACCGGTGTTCTTAAAACAGTATTTGAATTTGCTTCATGAATCGGGGGGGGATGGGGGGCTGTTTCAGGCTTGCTTACGTAGGCTGCAGATCACACGTCACACTGAAAATGGATATACAGTGACACCAGTGTATTTTTGTTTTGACACAGGGGCACCACGCAAATGATCAATTTTGCCTAATAAAGTAGCTGTGGGTTTCCATCTTTTAAATTGGTGTCTGAAACCATCAAAATGTCACTAGGTCACAGTGGCCTCTTTGTTTCTTTTTTTCTTTAAAAAGCTGACATTCCCCTTGTTACAGATGCAAGTTGTTTTGGTACACAAGCAGACAGCACAGTCTGGTGATATCTTGTCTGACGTACATACATTTCTACCTGGGCTTCAGTACCTGTCTATCTGTATATTTATTTGTAATATTGATGTCTCCCTATTAGTGTGGTGTTATCTTTGATCTAAATGGAATTATCATAGGCTGGTTTGTTGTTTTGTGTCTGTTGTTTGGAGAGCTTGGTGGAACTGAATTAGGCAGTCTTGAGGAGTGTTGCAGCTCTACAGACCAGGGTCACGAATATTTAGTTGCCACGTCTGACTGTCAGATGAACTGACATGTCCTGAACACACTTGCTAAATGGCAACACTTACCAGGTGACAACTTCCATGTTATCACGAAGAAAGGGAAGCTAGTGCTGCTCTATGGGGAAAAATATGCAGTTTTCTTTGAAATCTTTATTATAATGAAGGATGAAATTTGAACTTTTGTAGAAAAAAATAATAAAATCATCTGACATAAATTTTCTGACAATTAAACCCAGGGAAACGTGTTTTGTTTGAAGAACCAAGCACTTACAACAGAGAAGGTCTTTTACTGGCAGATTTCTAAATGCTGGCTACATCCAAACAAATATTTTCCCTCAGTTTTATTTTCTCACAGAACAGCCTTAGGTGCCTTTTAATTAGGTTTCAGAGGCAGTCACAGAGGCCAGATGCACCCAGGCTTTGCCCCTCCAGCTGATCCTTTTTGTTTTATGGAGCAGTGGGGCCCTTCAGATGAGATGCGGGATCCATTTGATTGTTCCGTCTTTCTGTGCTGTTGATGCATTGTTCTCACAGACGCGCGGCTGAGTGCGCCTTCCTGAAAGGGCCTTTTGTTGGGAGTCGTGAAGTAGACCGTGTGCCATCTGGAGGAGAGACGGCCAATCAAGCAGGACGGTAAAGTCAACACTTAGAGCGCCCTCTATGGGCTAATTACTCAAAATAGGGGCTGACTGGGCCAAGCCTGGCCTGAGACAACAGCTGTGGAGAAGCCTTATGCTTACTTGTATTAGGAGGGCTGTGCAGCAGGTTATGCATTTAACTGTATTTCTGCACAGCATGGAGTCCTGATTTGCTGTGTAAGTTTTCTGTGCCTTTTTTTCGTCACCTGAAACTTTGTGGATCCCTTGCAAAAGTGATTTGTATCTGCTCGGCTATGTGCTGTCTTTTCAATTCAAAATCTTGCTCAGGGCATGGTTGTCTTCTTAAATTAAGCAGTGAATTCTGAATTGGTTCAAACACCAAAGAATTCAGTAATAGAATAGAATTTAGTCTGATGAATTCAAACAGCGTGCAGTGTTGCTCTTTAACCTGGCATCATGAACTTTTTACAGGTGATCCTGTTAATGTATTTTTGTGTCCATCCTCTCACTGCTGATGTATGAGGGGAAAAAAAACATGAGCTTTTAAAAAAAAAAAAAAAAAAAAAGGTGACACACATACACCTCAGATGACCCATTCAGAGCAGATCAAGCTAGATCTAAAAAGTGTCAACAGAGATTCATCCCAAGCACATTCTGACATTGTTTTCATACCTGTGTTTTCCATCTTAACCTGTTCCCCATGTTTCAAAGGTCACATGGCTATCAGTGAAGGATTCTGCTGATGCATGTGTGTGTCGTTAGGGAGAAAAGGAGCGCCTGTCTACATGTGCTTACAATAAGCCATGGCAAGGGGCAGTGCTGCAGGTTGGCATAGGTTTTCTCTCTTCTTCTGTCTTGTGAGTTGAACAGTAGAATACAGTAATGAACGGTAAACACTAGTTTAGGAGCACAGCTGTTATTTTGGCCCCTGACCCTTCCCGCCCCTCTCTCTCTGGGGTCCCACAGGTAATGCTCTTAGCTGCGGTCTGAACAACCGTCAGCGGGGCGACTTCCAGTCTCTCAACCCCAACAGCCAGATGTTCCCGCAGCAGGAGCCCCAGGGTGTGCTCGCCCGGCAGGGTGTGCTCGCCCGGCAGGGTGTCCCGGGGTTCCAGGCCCCGCAGCCTTTCCCCCACAACTCCTCGCCTAGCCCCATGGCCTGCCTCTTTCAGAACTTCCAGGTCAGTCAGTCAGAGCCTCGAGGGAGAGGCGCACTCGTTCTTCTCCGGGTTTCTGTCTCTCCTCAGTCGATTGCGTTTATGGTGCAGACCAGTGGTGCTTGTTACATTGTTCCTTAAAGTCAGTATCTTGGACTCGGGTATTCTGTCTTTTGTTTTTCAGGCAAGTGTGCCCGAGAGTGTCTTAGCCCCCAGTACGCAGATGTACAGCCAGTCCAGGATGACATCACTTCCTGACACCTCGGGAGGGATGCCCCTGCCGCAGTTCCAGGACGGCCTGCGTGAGCCGCAGCCTCAGAGCATGGGCCCAGCTAAGGCGGGGAACGAGGGCGAATCGGTGGACGCCATCTACAGGGCGGTGGTGGATGCGGCAAGTAAGGGAGTGCAGGTGGTCATCACCACCACGGTCAGCAGCCCGACGCAGAGCAGGCCCGTCCCGACACTGAGCGCCATGAGTGCCTTCACCGCCTCCGTGGGGGGCCCCGGCAACCTGCCCCACACCGTCAGCACCGTCGTCCGCGGCCGACGGGACCCCCCCTTCCAGGAGGCGGAACCCCGGTCGCAGCCCTGCCAGCAGCAAGCCCAGGCTGGCTGCCCCCGCAAGAGCTCGGTCCAGGGCAAGAGCGCCCCCGATGGCGGGGAGGCTCAGGACTATTTCAGGTTCCCGGGTACCCCGCGGAGGCAGTGGGACGGAGAGGCGCTGCCGGGGACGGATGGCCACCACGCTTTGTGGCGGGGGGAGGAGTTCCTGGAGTGCTCCGCCCACGTCCGGAGCAGCCCTCGCACGGAGAACTTCAACAGCCCGCCTCCGTCGCTGCCCCGCCCGGCCGAGCCTCCACACACGCCGCTGGCGCCCGGCGACAAGACCTTCCCCGACGACAGCTACCGCTTCAACAACTGCCAGAGGACGGCGGTCAGCGTGAAGGAGCGGCTGGAGCAGACAGCGGAGCGCTGCGCCCACATGAACGGCGGCCCCCTGCCGATGGGCAGGGTGTACAGGGACGTGCTGGGCCCGCCCAGGCACGACCCCGCCTCCGAGGACCAGTCCCCCAGCTCGTCCTCCACCAGCCTGGAGGGATCCCTGGCTAAGGACTACGTGCACTACAACGGCCACTACAACGGCTGTGTGCCCAGCCCCTCCGACACCAAGAGCCTGAGCAGCGAGGAGGACCTGCGCCACCCGGACTCGCCCTCCTCCAATGACTTTCTGCACATCCGCCCCAGGACGTTTCACATGGGCGAGCTGGTCTGGGGTCAGATCAAGGGCTTCCCCCCGTGGCACGGCAAGCTGGTGGGCGAGGAGCAGGTGCACAACCCCGGGATGCACAATAGCGAGCAGGGCAAGGTGAGTCACAGCCCCCTTCACTGCAGGCCTGATAAACCCCGCACAGTCAGTCAGTCCTCTTGATTTAATCAGTCATACCGTGCTCGGCGAGTGTGGCCTGTCGGAGGAGTACCCAAATGGTGCTGTGAGTGAGATTAAAGACACATCACAAACCTTAAGCTTATTCACTGATTGTAGCGGAGAATGGTATTGCTGCCGGCTGGTTGTGGGTGTGGTTGATAAAGCAGATATTTGTACCTCTTTTCCACTGTGGAGCTGAAGCCAGGCTCATTCAAGTTAGCCGGGAGAGCCAGTATAGCACAGTTGCTTCTATTACATAACCTCACAACATATGCTGCACAAATCACAGAGGAGGTTTAGACAGCCTCTCGAATCAAGATAGGAGAATACCTGTCTTCTGTGTGAGCAGCAGATATAAGGGTGTGGGGGTGGCAGTGTCTGCAGATGCTGCTGGTTCATTGTGGCTGAGGAAGTTCTCTCTCCATAGCAACAGCATTCCAGAGCCTCAGTGATTGCAGGTGTGGGCTAATAAGGTTTGGTGTTTACACCCTCTCTCAGGTGGACCCAGGGAAGCTGAGGACGCTAACAGAAGACCTGGAGGCGCTCAACAGGGCTGCCAAGAGGAACAGAAAGTAAGTCACATGACTTCAGAGCAGGGGGCTCCACAGCTGCGGTCAGGAGTTTGGGCTGCCCATCCATCCCATGATGAGAAGGAGGATGATGGGGAGTGAAAAACATTAATAGTATTTATTTGTTTTTTGTTTCCAGAGGTGGGAAACTGAATAATCATTTAGAAGCTGCTATACACGTGACCATGAGCGAGCTAGACAAAATGTCAGGAAGTGTGAGTATGCATGATTCTAAAGTCTTTTCTTTAACTATATAATGTATCATATGTCTAATGTGTGTTATGTGTATTTTTAATATGTATACACAATTATAATGTGGAATGTGTTCAGTCACAGGTTTTTTCATTCATTATTTTTTCATTTAATGCATATATTACAGTCTTAAGACGTGGTGGTGCTAGCATACGGGCAAAGTTATGCATTGTGAATGACATTAGCTCGTTACGGGACCCAGCTAAATGTCTTGAATCAATTAATTGATGTACCAAGTTTGTATCCTGTTTCAACTTTTACCCAGACCTTAAGAGAGAGTTTTACAGTTTAAATGGCTTGCTGTTCGCTAACAAGCTAACCAGCGTTACCTTAAATAATAATTTGACAAATTAATCTTGGAGTGCCTTGTGCTGTTATGACACGATAATAGTGGCTTATGTAAGAGATAAATCATAACTTTCAGGTTCCTTTTGAAATAGCCAACGGGGAGACTGATATTTCTTTGTTCTCTTTTCGTGCCCCCATCCCAGGTTCACCAAATGCCACCAAGAGACAGACAGGTGAAGCCCCCGAAACCCAAGAGGAGGAAGATCTCCAGATAACATTGAATGTGTCGGTGCTCAGTCCAGTACCCAGGCGCAGAACTGTGTACATACTGAGTTTTAACCATCTGACTTGACTTCCACCCCTCACCTGGTGCTGCAGTCAAAAGTGGTACAGTGTTTTTCAACCTTACCCTCACCCTCCATCCAAGACACAGACTGACACAGGGGGTGCAGGGTGAACCAGTCAGAGAACTGTTTAAGACAGTGGTTGCAATTTGTCAACAGCTTGTTGAAGAACTATTTTTTCTAGAATACTTAAAAAAAAAAAAAAAAAAAGCAAAGAAAAAAATAAATCGTGCATACAAGAAGATAGACAGTCCAAATATTTCTGATACGTTTTCAATGTGTATATAGACAATGCAGAAATTTCATGGTGATATTAGAAATGATGTATATATTGTACAATATTGTGATGTACAAGCGTACCTAATGCACATTTTAACTTTTATTGTATAAAAACAAAGCAGAAAGAAGTGTACAATTTTTTTTGGTTTTTATTTAGTACACTGTCAATATGACTACCAGTGTAGAACAGGATGAATAAAAAGAAATGCGGCCTAAAGCATTTATATGGTTAAATTGAAAAAAGCTGTTTTGTATTGAACAGCAGGAGAAACAGCATGATGGTATAACCCCTAAATTAAGACAGACATGTCACACCAATAAGTGTATATCTTGTGTGTCAAAAAGGAATGAACTTTACCGGCTCACAGTGCTTCTGGGCTTCTCTTTAAATTGGTCACTGCAATGCTGGAAGGTGTCCGGCTGCATCTTACTTGACTCCTCTGAAAAGGTATGCCACGTGAGACCTTTCCCGTTCATCTGTTGCTCTTGTGAAGTTCAAAAGACACTTTCTTTGACTGCATAAATAGTATTTTTTCACGTGATGTGCAGAGACTCATAATTTCACGTGTGTGCGTTGCCCAAGAAACAAAGCCATGCCAAGGAAGGACACTAAATAAAATTATTCTATTGACCAGTCATTTGTATTTCAAAAGTAAATCACTTATTTTTCTTGAATATTTTTGATACAAATATCAGATAGGACATTTACAAAAGGACCTCTGAGTAGTAAATGCGTCTGCTTTGACAGAACAGTAGGTAGTTTAAATTTTTAAAGGTAAAGATTTAAACTTGTAGTCCCATTTATAAGACTTGGTTATCTTCCAAACTGCTGAATAAATGAAACCAATATTATTTGGCCTGAACCCTGCAATGTAATATTAAAGCCAGGGTAAAGTGAGTAATCAGAGTAATGTACAGCTTCATCATAAAGATGGCCAGGCAAGCCATTGCAATTAGTCGCTTCATTTCAAACCAGTGTGGGTGTTTCTTGGTTTGCCCTTGAAAACTCTGCAGTCCAGAGTTGCAAGGCTCAAGAACAAATTTTAATGTGCATTTGGAGCCTCCAGTACAAATAAACATAGTCTAATAATCAGTTACACTGGGATTAATATACAGGTTCATTTATCTTTACCTTTTAAAACTGTAGTTGAAGTTGCCCGAAGAAGCATGACCTTGTGTATGACCTAAGCCTTATATCAATCACAAGAACGCCCAGTGGCCAAAGCTTTATTGATGCTTTGGAATTTTATTTCATCATTTTGTTTTCTCCAGTTTGGGGCCTTAATTGTTTTTGTCTTCGTTTGTTAATGTTGATGTTGTTGATGTTGTTATTGTGGTAAATTATTAATGTATTCCATATTTATTTGTAGTTATAGAAGTATAGTAGTTGGCAATAACACTTAAGAGTTACAAACTCTGAAAAGCCTTAGAGTATTTTCTTGTACAAGAGGAACTGCCTTTTTTTGTTTTTTTTGGTTGTTTTTTTTTTTTTTACAAATAGCAGTGAATAAGTATATATGTTTTTTTTATTTAATATGTCTGGATACACCCATTACTTGCATTATTCTATTTCTTATGACATCACTACTACTACTACTATCATTTTGACATGATATGGCGAGATAACCATTAGCTTCTATAGAGAAACTGGTGAATTTCGTAAAATGCTTATCTTTCAGCATATCACAAATACCATGCTATTTATGACAAAGGACTAGTAGATTTAATAATCAAGAAGCACCTCTAAAAGCAGGATGATGGAGATTTTATACAGACTTTAAAATGTAATAGATTAATGAATACACCACCATAAACCTGCAGATAAGGTTATCCATTTAGGAAATCTTGAGGGAAAGGTAATTAAATTTCACATTGTGTGTTACTTTCTGTGCTCAACCGCAGGAAACCTGAATCTGTTACATCTGTATGGTTGATAAGGAAGCTAAGTGAAGTGATAAGTGCACCAGAAATTTGCTCAGGGAACTGGCCAGCCCTTCAGATTGCTTAAGGAACACAGACATTTCCCAGAGGGTCCAAAGACGAGGGCTGTCTGTCTGCTAGGCTGCCCACTCTCTCCCACAGAAGTCATGTGCCCAGTGCTTGTGTCAGATGCACTTATCCTGACCAGGTTTGCCAAAAAAAATGTTTAAGAACAAAGAAGAGGTGCTACCGCTAAGAGCACAGGTTGCAGAGTGAAGTGGAGCTGGGAGCTGTTTAGGGCAATGGTTTGGGAATGACATGAGTGAAGGGTGCAGTAGTTGAGTAATGTGACATTTGCCCCAACAACAACCTTTCATCAAGGGCCTTCCTCTTAAAGCAGCTATGGTAGTGGAAGGAGATGGGCTAAGGAGAGACTGCTTTGTGGGTCAAGGTTAAATTTAAATCAGTGTGTTTCTGACCCAGACATTATACGAGTGTTTGTAAATGCAAACACTATGTGAGTTTAGCCTCCAGAGTTTTTCCTCCAGTGTCAATGTATAACCTACCTGAACTAGCTGTGTTAGACTATTAAACACTCCCAATGAAGCTCTCAACAAAAAAAATGTGTAATACTAATAATTAATAATAATAATAATAATAATAATCCGGGAGTAGAAATTGAATGAAGATAATGTTATAGGTGCATATCTATCGTGTGAAGCTTTTTTTAAAAGGGAAATGTATTTCAAATTCCAAGACACTCAATGAAATGTTATAAAGTCTTACCGAAAAGCAACGTTACCTGCAAAATCCAATATGGCCAGGTCGGTGCATGTGTGAGATTAAAAATAAGTGTCTTGCAAAATAGAAATGAGCCAGTTTCATCTTATAGCGGGCCAGCGCTTTTAAAGTCCGTATCCTATGATGCATCTGGAGATCTCGCCAAAAATCACATGACCATAGCCAAGAAGATACTACAGCGCCACTGGTAAAGTTCATTCTGCGCTTTGTGCAATGACATGGAGACCCACCCAATTTCCATGTACAAACAAAGTCTAAGATGTGTTAAACTTCATATTCTTTTTTTTTGTTTTTGTTTTTGAAGGTGGGCATGTTTTCTGTTCAAACAGTCGTCCATTGCCTTGAAAGGATTTGTTTTGTTTGACATATTTGTGTGCTCCGATTTATTTTTCTTTTCACTCACGGAGCGTGTGTGTGTGTGTGTGTGTGTGTGTGTGTGTGCATGCGTGTTGGTTTCTTTGCAGTTGTTTGTCCTCTCTACCTTTTGCCCCCATTGATCTTGTTTGGTGTGACCAACCCTTTTGTGTTGTCAGTGTTTTTTTCCCCCAAATGTAACTAACTTTATATTCGTTCACCAATGAATACTTTACAACACTTGACTTTGTAAAGTATTCTTGTGCACTTGATTTCATTGGTTGCGGAGAGCATTGCCGTGGGTGCTAGGAGTAGTGTGTTGGAGTTCATTATTTCTTGTTTTCTTAGATTTTTATGATTTCCTGTAAACAGCATTTTAATGTAAATATTGTGAGCATTACAGGTCATGCAATGATGTAACATTTCAACAATGTTGCACCGATGTTACAATTAAAAACTGGTCTTATACTTGAAATTATTTGTTGTTGAGGCATTTCGGCTCATATTACCCATTCATACATATTTATCTTCATGTCAAAACTTTTTATATCTGTTTCTCCTCTGTTTCTAAGGCCAGATTATTTTTAGTTTTAGAAAGTTGTGCTTTAAAATACAGGTAATCAAAGGTGTGGTTACTTTCTTTGTTTAAAATCTTACTGTGGTGTGTTTAATATTTCCAAAGGGATTTACAGAACAAATTCTATATTGCATTCGTTTGCAATAAAATTATAATGTATTGAATATATCCTATCTGAATGGCATGGTCCTATTTGATTACTTCCTGAATCAAATAATTTGAACAAGAAAGTAATCCTAGCGTTGCCAGAAATGGGGACTTTCTCAGGATGTAAGAAAATGACAGGTAAGTGATAAGTCAAAATATCAGGTGACTGATAAATCAAAACACCAACCCCTTGCATCATGTGAATATAAAGTCAATAACACAAGACCAATTATAGTTCAGCACAGGACCCTTTCTAGGGTTCCTTACTTTTTAAGTAGTTATATCTATTTATATAAGCACCTACATTTTTGAGTAGTAATTACATAAGTCAACATGAGTGTCTGTTAAGGAACTAATCAGGGAGAAGTGGGACCTTCCATTAGTGTCCTTTTGATTCAAGGGGTTTTGTTCTTTCTTTTTACTCATTTATTCCATACTACATAGTTTTGTTTTTGGTTTAAGCTCAGATATTACTTACTTGGAGCCACAGATTGACTGGGGGCTTGAGTCACCTGTTGTTCTAGGTGTTCAGTTGCTATTTGAAGGCCCCTCTGAAACCCTCAGGACTGGGAGTGGACAAAGACTAGAACAGAGAGCCACTGCCTTGGATTTGCTATCATTATGGGTTCAGGTCTGCTCTTCCTTTTCTCTAAGCACTCTATATTAACACCCCACACAAAATGCATGCAGCTGTTCACCTGCACCAGGACAGGTGTTTGATCTGGAAGTCACAGGACATAGGCCCCTAGTTCTTGGCACACACAGCTCAGTCATGTATATATATATATATATATATATATATATATATATATATATATATATATATATATATATATGAAAAAATGAGAGTAAACCTAGTTTTTATTTATTTATTTATTTTTCTTTAAACCAAGGCCTTCACCTGATCACACTCTCCTCGGCCAAGAATGCAGATTCTTCATCCTGAAATTGCACGCAGGAAGAAAGACATCCTTTCTATCACCCCGGCTCCTGGATATTGCATAACGGTGCCAGTACAATCAAATTAGTCCTGCTTGTATGAGCTTCAAGGTCATTTGTCAGTCACGCTGCACAGCTACATTCCTGTATATCATTTACTCTAGGAGAGGTTGATGTGTTCAGCTCGTTCATTTCTGTTCTCTGCCAATGTAGCAATTCATATGCCCTCAGCCCTCCAGGCTGGTTGAGTTATTTAGTGTCTACATTTACATATATATACTATGCAATATATCCTGTCATGAGTAAATATATCCTGTTAACAATAACTTAGTTTATGTATGAAAAATAGATATTAGATACATAAATTGGTCAGCCATTTATTTTATTAATGCATTCATTGGTTAACTGACCATTGTTTTACCTGTGGGAGACTTTCAATTCTGTGTGGTAACGCCCATTTTGAGTTTCACGTCTGTCTCTGGATGAGGCTCCTCCACTTCTCAGCATTCAACAATGTCTTCATGAGTCAGCCAGATTTATCAGCACAGCTTTATGTAACATGATTGGTTTTCTTCCAGCGAAGCAATCTTGATTGAAAGAAGCCGGAACAAAGTGCTGGGAAGGGCTGCCCCGAAATCATCAGGCTTCTCTCCTTAGCAACAAAAAGCCCCATCACTATTAATTGTTTTTCAAACAAAAAGACAGCATAAAACGTTGCGATGTTAAAGCTGACAAAATAAAACTGATAGCAATTGCTTGCAGGGGTACAGGGACACAAGTCTATGATGAACACTTCTGTCATTTGTTGGTCTATTACCAGTTATTAACTGATGAGTAACTATTATTAACTGATTAGTAATTAATAGTAATTTACACAGACAGGCAGCCAGGGTGATTCTATGACTTCTAGACTCTAGACTTCCCTTGGAGTCTATTCGGAAATGCTTCTTGACTTCATCCAGAAAATAAAAAAAATCTCCAGCTCCAATGAGATATACATGCTAAATGATAGTGGTAAGGTAGACTGCACATCTTTTTTTCAGAGAACACCTCTATGTGTTCTATAATATGTTTCAATCACAGCACCAACAGTTAACAACTATATTGACACTAAAATTACAAGTGGCATCATGTGAGCTGAAGTAAATCCCATGACTTATGCAAACTTGTAGTATGACATCCCGACAAAGAGACAGTATTAGTTCACCATGAAAAATATTCTGGTTCTTCACACAGGAAACAAACTGAGCTCTTTATCCTGGGCACCTGGTGATGTGACTGTTTCTAGCGAACACTGCATGGACAAGCTGGGCTCCAAAATAAATAAATGGCACCCAATTGTGACAGACAGAATCTAGACCCAGAACACTACTGTGCCCACAAAACAATGAAATGTACCGTTTAGTTAGCCCTGTTGAACAAGAATATCCTTAGAGGTGATTTGAATTCAAAAGGTCTAACAAACAGGAAACTGCATTTAAAATGAAGTCTCCCAAGCTACATTATTTTTTTGTCAGTTACAAAGAATTTGCCTTCATGCCAATCATTGTGATGAAATATTCAGAATTTTGTCATAAATTCTCCATCTGTAAGGAACTAGTAGTACTCGGAGCTACTAATTACAGACTACAGCTACATCATGTACTATGTTAGCAAGAGTTCAGACAAATGTTATGAAAACTTTGGCTTTGTACACCACTGCTGTCCCATCGTGACCTAGGGTTTATTCATTGTCATAAATTATCTTTGGCTATATTGGAAGTCTTCTGGAAATCACATTTTCTTTAGGCTCTTGTTACTCTGAGTTCACATGAGGCCATACTATTTCAGAGCAACCAAAAAGTCCTAAAGACTGTTCTTTTGCTCAATATCTGTCTTTGTCAGTGAACATATTTTCTGGGATACAACCCAATTTATAGGAGGCAGAGCTTACAACTGTCATATAGGTGTAGAAAGAACTGGAATGATTTGCATATTGTGTAAAATAAATTTTGCCAATTCAGTATTTCCTCAAAATTGAAAAAAAAAAAGTGAATTTGTGAAAAGCCACTTTGAGAACCTGGTTATTTGTAATGCAGAGGAGACAGTACTAATGAGGTACTCACAGATGTCCATAAATTAATCAGAGTCAAGCTTTGATAAACTAATAGCTCATCAGTGAAAAGATGTGGGGAAATGAGGGTCAATTTAATTTAGTAACATGGGATATATGTACTCTAAACATCATATTGTCATTCGTTGTGTTTCCTTGACACCTCAAATGAACTGTCCTGAAGGTGGGGTCCATCATTGAGAGGTGAGATGCTGGAAAAAGCGAATTCGTAATATCACAACATGTTTATAATTCCCCTCTGCGTTCATCATTTAAAAAAAAAAACAAAACCCCGGGAGCACACAATTATAAAACAATACAGACAAATAGTAAATAGATTTAAGCTGAGTGAAAACAATTTTTGTGTAAGTTACACACTTTGATCGGCATTTCAAAAACTCACTGAAGGAAACGGAGGTTGGCGTTCTTCATCTGATTCTTCTGTTTGCTGTTCATGTGTACGACTTCGATATTTGCGATATTTGATATTAATTAGAATCATTTAACCATTTCTACAAGACATTTACATGCTCTGGACCGAGTTTGTATACATGCATTTTTGCAGTTACAAATAAGTACTTTTATTAAATTTTATTTTTTAATTTAATAAGCGTCGTTTCTTGGTTTTTTCAGAATATTTTTCTATTTATTTATTTATTTTTTACTACAGTTATGTTAAGCTGTATTCACCATGCTTAAGGAACTTCTCTTTGCCCTCTGCAAAATGAATATGCAGTGCGCTGGAATTATTTCACATCGAGGCACACAAGTGCCAGTCAGATGTAACTTGCATGTTAATGTACTCCTTACGCGTCTGCTTTGCATGTTACGTATGATTCGCAGGAAAGCGCTTCTGTTGCATGTTGCATGGGCTGCGCGCGCAGCGACACGGCCCATGTTCTTCGGATGTCTCGCGTTGGCTGTCGGGATCACTCTGCCGCTGTGTGGAAATGTCCGCCATGTTTTCCATGGCGCAGGGAGCGGATCGACCGACAGAAAATAGGTTTTAAAACCAGTAAATCTCGACAAGAAATGGTTCATCGTACTGGATTCCGAGCCAATGGGAGCCCACGAGTCCGACCGTGGTGAAAAGAATCGGATCCCCTGTGGTTTTCGACCGCGTTTTTGACTGAATTCTGGCAGGATAAATGTTTCCTCCACATTTTGTGTTATTGTGATAGGCGAAAACAATGAGTAAACTATCGTTCCGAGCGCGAGCGCTAGACGCCGCCAAACCTCTCCCCATATACCGCAACAGAGACCTTCCGGACCTCAATGACTGCGTCTCCATCAACCGAGCCGTCCCGCAGATGCCAACGGGGATGGAAAAAGAAGAAGAATCGGTAGGGGAGATATTTTCGATATAATAGTATTTTGAGAGTAAAGCTGGGTGTTGGTATTCTCTACGTGCTAACGGCAAAATACTTGCGTAGTCAGGGTGTAAGTATACAACAGGCCCTGCTTTCTACGCAGGTAGCGTAACAAATCGTGACATGAGACCGCAATTTTTACACTGATGGCGTATTTAAAGCAGCTCACGTAGAGTAGCCCTTTTATAATGGTGTGACGTATATAAATATGCGTATGTCGCTTTGTGATTCCCCGGGTTCTTAGTTGTTTCGAGGTGAGCTTTATCGGTTTTCTGCACTAGCCATATTTATCGTTTATTCTTACGTAGCGCAATTTACGTAAGAAACACAGTAATTCAAGTCTAGTAGTGAAGTTAGGACTTACGTTCATTTAACATTCAGCTTTTTTTGCGTAACGACCTAGCCAGCTAAATCCCGCCATCGATCACGTGGTGCTCGTGTTAAAGTAAATGCAGCCGCTTTGCTTTGAATCTGGGGCTAGCCGTAAGCAGGATTGCGCTCTTGGTGCATTTGTAGTTAAACTGTTTACGGATACATTATATTCGGCAGGGATGCTGTTGCCCCTCCATTCATACTATGCTCTATTCTTGACATAATTGGGCTTGTGACGTAGGTTAGTTTACGTGTGTGTGTGTGTGTAAACACTAAGCTAAATTTGAGCCCTGTAGTCCGTAAGGAATAAACTGTTTCTTGTTTGATTCAAGAGTACAGCATGCTCTAAACCGTAGTTTAGACTGCGTAACGTTAGATGGCTACAAAGACAGAAAATTTAACAGGCACCAGGTTAAACATGTTAGCTTTGAGAGTGATTTACAGATTTGTGCCACTAGCAAAAAAAAAAAAAAAACGGTCCAATGTTGCTATACACAATAAATTCTTCATATTTTCTCTCAATCCCTAATTTGTAATGATTTACTTCTAGTGACATTGTAAAGATGAACCTGACAGTTTAGCTAAGACTGCCTTTATGTCACGTCGCACTTCGCTTATGTGCCGTTCACACAATAAGATTTTAAACTCGGGGAGGAAAAAAGTTTTACATTCTTAACGACTACAGTTATTTTAAACAGCCTTAAAGGAATTTGCATCATCTCTGTAAACTTGCATAAAATATATGTCTTGTCTGAAAGCTCCTTTTTTTACTTCACAAATGGGTGTCTTCACCTGTATACATATGAAGTGCAAGCATTGAAGATATCTTTACAATGAGCCTATTGTGGAGAAACAAACTGTTGACTGCTTGTGATAAGGAACATCGCCTGCTTCCTCAGTGAATACAGTTGAAATGCAGAACACATTTTGACAGTTGTTTCAACCCTTACTGACCCACAAAGCCCTCAGCTCCACACCAAGCCCTGTGTTTCCTGTCCTGTGGTCAGTATGGGGTGCTGTGTGAGAACATGAGAGGCCTCTGTGATTGTTGTAAAAGGCGGCTACAATAGTTCTCTGAAAATTGATCAGTAGTTTGCCTTGCAGCGGTCATTTGAAATTAAGCCTACAGACGACTGCTAAGTGTCAGTTATTACTGGGCTTCTTCTCTGAATTGTGGGTATGGATTTCATTGTTGCCATAACCGTGCTGCTCCTGAGTGGTTGGTGGCTTAGTAGCCCTCAAAGTTCAGTGTTTAGTCTCAGGGCTGAAACATGTAGTGAGTAACCGTCTTTCCCGCTGCCCCTGTTAATTTGCCTCAGGAACACCATCTACAGAGAGCCATATCAGCCCAGCAGGTGTTCCGGGAGAAGAAGGAAAGCATGGTCATCCCCGTCCCAGAGGCTGAGAGTAACATCACCTACTATGACCGGCTGTATAAGGGAGAGTTCCGGATCCCCAAGCAGCTCATCCACATTCAGCGTGAGTAAACCTCCATCTCATGGGGTGTGCTGGCGTGTGCCTCCATTTCTGTGCTGCGACGCCGCTCTGTACACCACCGTACATGTGCATCGTTGCTGTTCATCTCTAATGAAGGGTGTCTGATCTCAAGGTGTGGAGCGCTGCATTTACCACTGATTTATCCTTCTGACGTGCTCAGAGATGAGGAGAGAGAAACTAAATGTAATCAGTCCAGTCCTGAAGGACCCGTGTTCAGCAGCTTTGCTGTGTTGAATGAAACATGCTGTATGCTCTGTTTTGGTGTCATTAACCCAAATGCTTCTACATGTTGTCTTCCAGCATTCAATCTGGACAATGAGCAGCCTGACTATGACATGGACTCAGAGGACGAAACCCTCCTAAACAGGCTGAACAGGAAGATGGAGATCAAACCACTCCAATTTGAAATGATGATGGACAGGCTGGAGAAAGCCAGTGCCAACCAGGTATTATTTTTTTCTGATCTCTGCTATTACACATTGTTGTCCCACCTTCCCAGTTTCTGTACATAAGTCACTGATTTTTTTTTTTTAAGAGAATGAATTGTGTTCTCCTTACTCCACCTGTCTCACATTCTAATGGCTCTCTTCTGTCCTCATTCTGTCATCTCTCCCACCTTTCTGCGTTCCTTCTCTCTCTGTCCCCCACTCACTCTCTCCTCTTTGCCATCTCACTCTCTTTATTTCTCTCTCCCTCTTCTCTCTCATCCCTTCTTTCTCTCACTCTCCCTCTAGCTTGTCACTCTTCAAGAAGCCAAACTGCTGCTGAATGAGGATGACTACCTCCTGAAGTCAGTTTATGACTACTGGGTGAGGAAGAGGAAGAACTGCCGGGGGCCCTCTCTCACCCCCCAGATCAAACAGGAGAGCAGGGACGGCTCCACCAACAATGACCCTTACGTGGCCTTCCGGCGGAGGACTGAGAAAATGCAGACCAGGAAGGCAAGAGCCCACTTCTGTATTTTGGGGATTGTTAAAATGGGGAGGGGGTGTAGGTAGAGTATAAAATGCTTAAAAAGGGGCAAATACATGCCTAAAAGAAGCAGGCTATCAGCTTTTATTTTCAAAGTGCCAAATTAACTACCGTTTTGCGGAGGAGACAGAAGTGTGGCTTTTATCTGTATTTATATTGTTCTGCAGTGCATTTCAGCCAATTTATTCTCCCTCAGGAAGCAGTGACAGTGCCTGCTCCACATTATATTGTACTCATGGGGGTGAATAATGGATTTGTGTTTTTTAAAGTGATTTTGAGTAACCCATTTTATTTTTGGAGACCGTTGTTTTATACCTCACTGAACAGATTTTTCGTAGTGAAACTCAGGAAAGTTCTTGGTTGGATGTATGAAGTAACACTAAATCGGCCTTCCAAAGGCCATCTTGCTGTCCACTTGCTTCGTTCAACCAAGCACAGTTTTTACATTTCATCTGTTAATGCATATTAAATTGTTTTAGGAAATATTAAAAGGAGAGTGAAATAAATAAATGTTGATAATTTGTCAAATAACCAAGTATCGCTAAGGTTTTCAAAGAAGACTTCATGTTCTATGTTTTGTCTCATCGGGGAATTTGCCCTTACATCCCATAATCATCTTCTCGGACTGTAGAACCGCAAGAATGACGAGGCCTCCTATGAGAAGATGCTGAAGTTGAGGAGGGAGTTCAGCACAGCAGTCACTATTCTGGAGATGATCAAAAGGAGAGAGAAATCCAAACGAGAGCTGCTGCATCTAACCTTGGAGGTGGTGGAGAAAAGGTCAGCTAATCTTAAACTTTTGTTGCCTTCCACAGTTGTGATTTATCTTTTTTAATAAAATGAGGCAATTCTGTAAAATTTGTAGTCTGTGGTTGACTGGTTATGATTACTCTACACTCTAAATTTCGGAAAGGATCTTCAGGGTTTGTATATAAATCTTGACAGTGTGTCTCCATTGACCTTGTTGTCAGTCAGACAGTAAATGAGGTCTCTATTGTCCCTAAGCTAAAACACTGACTGAGACACCATGTTGTAAATGGTTTTTTAGACAAATTTATTGTTATTCCAGAAATAAGGTGTCTTAAAGATATCTGAGATTTTTTTTTTAGCTCTAGTAGATAGTTGAACCTTCTCATGAAAGACCCTTTTACTGTACTAAAGCACAGGGAGGCATCTGTGTCCTTTTCCCTCCATCTTAAAGGGTTATATGTAACCTTGTTTTCCTGCAGTACTACAAGTCAATTAGAGATATATGGCAGTGCAGAGCAGCGCTGACATTGTGTTAGTAGATTGTCAGAGCGGAGGGCTGGTTCCCTTGAGTAATTTATGGCCTTCATCACACAGCTGCTAATGTGCAGGAATGGTGCTAAAGTGATTGGCTTGTCCCAATTGTTTGTGTGTTCGTGTGCAGCATTGAGTGATGAATCTATGATGACGTGTTTTCTTCCATTTTTTTGCTCGTTTTTATGTTTGTAGATATCAGATGGGTGACTTTGGAGGGGAAATCCTTAACCAGGTGACCATCCCCCGGCCAGAGAAGTGTGTTTACAGCTCTCCAATATCTCTGCCAAATGGGAATCGCCACAAAATGGAAAGTAAAACAAAGGTAAAAATTTCATTATTAAAAAATGCTTTTTGTGATCAACCACACATGTTCACTGGCTGTGTTTTTATTTAAATCTGTATGCATACCACTGTCTTGTCCTGATTGAGGGTATCATTGAATATTATTGTCACTGAGAGAGAGAGTTTTCCAGTTTGCTGAATTATATGTCTTTCCGCAGCGTCCGCATCACATCTCGATTAAGGAAGAGTCGCACTTCGACTTTGTTCGACCAAAGAAGAAATACCAGAAGAAAGCGAAACTGGAAGTCTTCCGGCAGCAGTCCCACACCGTTCACCGGTCTGCCATCAACAAGAGTGACATCAAGCAGTACGACTTCCACAGCTCTGGGGAGGAGGACTACCCACAGGTCAGTGTCCAGCCCTTGAGCAAAAACACTTCACCTGAATCCTGTCAGCGAAAGTTAAATGATATTATTTAACGACACATGACTTCACGATGGGCATCCTTTGTCACTTCCATCTTAATGAATTTCCACTACATGCTCCAATTTGGCCCACTTAAAAAAAACAGGCCTTACAGTTTTGTTTCTCTGTAAGTTTGGTCTCAGAGAGTATGTGTTCCGTTGCTGTTAATCAAAAACGCACTCATGTACATCTTCCTGTATGACTGTCCGGGAGACAGCTGCTCTGCTGTTTGCATGTTGGTAATTCGGAGTGTTTTTTTCTCTTGTATCTCCCTCAGGTCCAGTCTCCTGCCTCAGAACCAGATGAAGAGAATGATCCTGATGGGATGTTTGGCTTCAGGAGGAAAGCTGGGTGCCAGTACTATGCTGTAAGTTGAAGTGTTTAGTCTGGCTTTTAATGTGGGATATTAAGAGAGGGCTGGACAAACATCTACGCAGTAAAAAGCATTAATTTTTCTCTGGCCTAACTTAGTGTTGTCTTAATGAAAAATAAAAAAAAATCCTGTGGTTGGTGTCTTCTGACCCTTGAAAGTTGTTTTGTCTACACAGCCTGTGAGCCCTTCAACATGGTCCTTTCCCTGGGAAGTGTATATTAATGTCCAGCCGTATAATTGGTTATTGGATGTGAGAAATCTGTCTGGCTGTCTGTCAGAAATACTTTCTCAGAAGTGTTAGGATGTCAGTTGGCCGAAAAAATGAAAATTCAGGGACAGCATCATGCAAAAAAAGGAGACCGAAACAGCATAAAAAACCTTTGAGGCACTCACTCAAATAATTGGCATCAGTCATTATTTTTCATTAAGTGAGGAATGTACATTTTAGAAAGAAACAAGCTATGTTGGGATCATATCCAAATTGGCAGATGTGGTTGAGCAAATATCGGGTAAGGGTATTGACTCACTAAAATCTTGTGCTGAATTCTTATTTAACATTAATATGTACCAAAATCAACTGCAATGTAAATTTATTTGCATCGTTGGTGTTATTTCAAAACAACAAATTATGAAAACGTGAAGTCTGCATACTCCTGATGTGGACTTAACCCCCCTATGAAGCATGACTCCCCTATTCTGTCCCTCCCCAGCCTCGTGTGGACCAAAGCGACAGTCTGCTGTGGGATTACCCAGAGCTGGCAGGGCTGCGGGAGCTGCGACACAGGCACTGCCTCACCGCCCTCTCCGTCCCCCGCCGCTGCGTGGGCCTCGCCCGCAGGAGGGTGGGCAGAGGCGGCAGGTACGTACACAGCGCTGTACCGGGGTCAGTTTACCCAGCCCGTAATCCTGACCGACACTGTGTCTGCTTTTTTATTATTTTTTATAAAGATTGATGCTGATCTCGGATAAGTCATTGAGTGGCAGAAATCTGGCTAAAGCCAAAGCCTCTATTGAAGGATGTTGGGTGTTTTTACTGTACAGCAAGTGAGGGTGGCCTTCATGTTAGCAGTTCAATATTATCCTTTTTAAACTTCTTTTAACAGTAGGTCATAGTTTCCAAAATACATTAGCCCATCGGTCAGAGTTTGCTGTGGGCATTGGTTGATATGTTTTGCATGTTCGACTGCTGAATGTTGTTTTATTCATTCTGTTTGTAAACAAAGTCCAACCCTTGGCACCTTTTCCTCCAGGGTCATCATGGATCGAGCATCATCCGAGCACGACCGCATCCTAAAGCGGCTGGACCCAGAAGCGTTCGCCTCCGATCCCGGTAACGCGGGCTCGGACTGCCCAGACTCTCCCGTCTGGACCAGTGCTTCCAGATCACTTCCGGGGAAGGCCAGCTCGCTCGGCGAAATTCTGAGCAATATAAAGGCGTGCCGGTGGCGGTGCTTCCAGCCACGCCCCAGTCAGGCCAAGGACGGCGGCGATGGAAGCGCGTGGAAGAAGCTCGGACCGACTGCAAATGGCAGGCCGGCCGAGATGGTGGCATCATTGAACACTCCCAAGAACACCACTTCAGGTGAGTGGGGGTTGCTGTGTGATGTCTTAAGTTCCTGTGTTTTATTCCGTTTGTTCTCTCACCATTGGCTTGGTGTTGCTGACACTGATGTAGTTAATTTGGTTTGCCGTTTTAACAGTGAGATTACTGTAGCAGTGGCTTGTTAGCTTGTTGTCTAGGAACATGCCAGTTGAACAGCCAACGGTACGCCTTGTTCAGTTTGGGAGATAAATAGTATTATGTTGAGCGCAAGTCTGTTGTTGGGTAGTGCTGAATATTGAAAAAGGGAACTGCAGCCCGTCAAAAATGGGAGTCCTACAGATATGGGATGGAATTAGTCTTCATGTTACAGCAGTGCAAATTCAGCTAATGAAAATTAAGCTGTTGATTGCACTTGCTTCATGCAACCCATACTCCTTATAGGTATGTTCTCTTAGTGATGGAAATTGCCCTGGATATGGACATGTGCTATGTAAATTTAACGTGTGACAGCAGGTGTCCATAATGAGCTACAATAGTATTGGCTGTCTATTGATGATAGTGCTACACACTTGTAAGCATTCCCTTTATTTATGTTGTATGTGTATGTCATAGTCAAATTAATGGTTGATACAGTACTCTTGAGGAAAAAAAAAAACAGATTCACTTGACTCAGATTCTGTGGAAATGGTGTCAAATTTACGGGGAAATGGTATATGCGACAGTTAAGTTCAGTATTTTTTGACCAGTAAATTCTTTAAAAGGCACCAAGAATGACCCTCTGAAAAATGGGACGTCTTTGGTTGGAGATGTGCATAACCACTTGACCATCAAACCACTTGGCACAACCAACCAAACGCTCCCTAAGTTCTGTTGTAAAATACGATGGTCCTTTCACAAAGCACTTAAATTTGTTGAGCCCCAATTAGTTGTGCATATTCAGTCATGATAAGGGTGCATGTTTTTAATTTTTATGAAATTTGCCTTAGGTGCAGTTTAATCTGCATACTTTTCATCATGGGTTTTGAGAGGCAATTTGACAGTCCTCTTCTAGCTTGTAATTATCTGTAATGATGAAATAGAAGAGAGAGCCTACAGCTCCCACCTCCCTATGAATAGCTTTATTTCTTGGTCTAGATCACATGCCAGTCAGTTAATGTTGCCCCCCCTCCCCAAAGTTCACTTATTGCATTGCTGCATTTTTTGTTGTTGCATTTTGTTGCTTTACAGAAGACAATTTCAAATGTAATATTCAGCATTTCTGACCGTTACAGGCAGACTCTGAGGCGCTGCTGTAGCACACAGTTTATTTGGATTTTGGTTTCATGGCTTAGGTATCGCCTGCTGAAATTAGTTGAAAGTATTAGGCAGGGCTGGTGTAGGTCTGTTCCAGTGCGGTCACTCTGTGGTTAGCAGCAGCAGCGTGTATCCGAAGTCTGGGCTCAGGTTCGACGAGGCTTCACATCTGTGTGGTATCCCGTTCCACCCTGTAAATGTGCTGAACTTGAAATAATAATAGAAAAGGAAACGTGGTGTTCAGCCGCATTTAGATGTCGTACATGCAGAACTCCTACCAGAAACCAAGCTCTGTTAAGAGGGTGCGGAATATCACTGTGTTTGGAAAGAAATGAGCAAACCCCTCAAGGCAGTGCCACCCCTCCTGACTGAGATCTGACTGCAAAGAGCTCGTCATCACTTGGGGTGTGATTTACTTTCCTGACAAAGGGTATATCTGAACTCCCTCACATTGCAAATGGCACTGCTTATTACTGCGCTTGTCTGGTACCTTCTTACTTGATCCTGGATGCAGAGGGCCACAGTGTCTGCACGGCTAGTGAGGTGTGGTTCCACTGTTCCAGTCAGGCACTAAAACAAGCTGGTTCTTCTAGTCATTGCTGAGACCAGTGCAGCCTTTTATTCCAGACTCCTGAGATTTTACAGTGGTTTAAACTAAGCTGGAAAGGTTTTAGGATTGCATCCCCAGGGCTGAAGTTGTGCACCTCTGGGCTTGTGTATGTCCTGATGTGTCATGATGAACTCATGTATAGGTCACAGCACATGAGAGGCCTTGCCCTCAAATATTTGGATTAGCAGGTGGAAAAAAAAAACGTGTTTGTCCTGTCATAAACAAAAGCTTTTTATTTTTCGTAATCTTAATACTGCCATAAACAGCACACATCTTCATTTTGTTTAAATATTCCACTGGCGTTTTGCGTATGGTTTTTGCATATAGGGCAGCTGTGCCAGGTTTTACAGTTTGTTCTGGAGACTTAAAGTCTCTGAAATGATTGAGGAAGAGAGATCTGGTTTGCCAGTACCTGCACACATACGAAAAAAAGTGACGTCATTTTGAAAAGAGATGAGGAACAATTATCATTTCTATATGGCCAGTTTTTCATTTGCACAAGTATACAGCATTCACCAGTTTTCACCAAGAGTCAACAGTGAACCCTTGTGGCATTTTAAAACAGATCATTAAGGGCTGCCACCAGGAAGATGATTTTAAGGCAGTGTGGATCCATTGTCACACGACACATTGCGTACATTATACACTGGTCTGTCTGAGAGTTCATGGAACTCACTCACTCAATTTTATCTTTTCTGCTTCCTATAAAAAATAGTTTCTAAGCTTTTAGTATTTCAACCTACATATGGAAAACTGCTGTTTGTTCTAAAACATGCAAAACAAGCTTGCTTATAGCATGTCACCTTTTTAGGAGCTGCTGACACAAAAGAAGGAATTTGCTATTTAAAGTATATAGGGGAGTTGAATGACGTATACGTTGCTGACCATAGCAACAGTACCTTTATTTAGCAACCTCATAATAAAAACATTTTTATGCTTCCCATGGGTACTCGGGAACTCAGCACCAAGACTGTCTGTCTGGAGTCAGTGGTACGGATCCATGTGCATTCTTTATAGTTAGATTCTACTCCCAAACACTGGCCCAGGATCAGTGTCGCTCTTCCTCTGTAAAGGTGTTGGTTAAGTTTAGAAATGGTTAAGCTGTTATCAGGGCAGATGGTACACAGGTGTGCATTTTCAGTTTAGAGGTGTCTAAGGATACGCTGAAGTGGAATTTTTTCCCTTCAGAGACTCTGTAGCGATTTTCAGCAAAATCTCTGAAACTTAATGACTTGCTGAGTTGTTTTTTTTTTTTTTTAATGGAATGAAGTGTCTTTTTAAAAGACAATTAACATAGAGGAGTAAACTGATGTCATAGATCAGACACTGTTCCAGCACTTAGTAAGTCATTATAAACTGTGTGCATTTAGATGAAAGGAGGAACATTAGCAGTGAGAGTCCACATGGGCCATGAAAGGGGAACACAGACATAATGAATGTTTGTGTTCCATCATTTACCTTAAACTGAATCCAAAGCAATGATTTTTATCACTGAATGGAATGTGCACCTTCCCTCAGTAGCAATGTATTGCGTGGAAGAGATGGCAAAACCCTAACGCTGTTCCGTCATACAAAAATGATCAAGGTAAAACTCCATACTCAACCAGTACCGACTGGTATAATGCTGTTTGTATATGCTAGGTTTTTCAGCTGTGAAATAGTTTAAGGTTTGGTTTTCCTGCTCTGGTTCAAAATGGAAGCTGCTCCACATGTTTCTGAAGGGAGCCTGTGCTGGTGGGAGGAGTACACTGTGTACAGCAAGCCTGTGTATAGGTGGACTTCCCTTGAACTGAAAAGCAGTATCTGAGATTGAAATATTTCTTACATTGTTGCTTTTCGTTGCATAAGAAATGGTTGATGCAGAGGCGCAAATAACTTGCCGGGTCACTCAAGGCTAGTATTTTTATTTGGCACCTGTGAGGTTACTAGCCCATCAGTCAAGTGAGTTTTTTTGTCAGCTTTGTCAATACAATCTGGAAAAGCAGAATGTGGTGTGGCTCATAGTACAGTAGGTATGTCTTCCAAATCCACGTGTTCCACCTGTATTAGTGGTAAATAATGACAAACTCGGTGCTTTAAAATTAAAGTTTTCGCTTTCTGTTGTTGAATGAAGTATGTTTCAGTGTGAGGCAGGCCTCCATGAATATTCATTTGTTGTGAGATGATTACTTGCTTACTTCGTATTCTAATCCCTGTGGGTATGTGTAGGACTATTACAGCCAACCATGCAAAGTCCAGGTCTTCCTGCTCATGAATATTTATAGCAAATTGTCAGTGCCCTGTGGCAAATGGACAGGAAGTGAGGCAGTGTGTGCTGTCTGGCCAGTGATTTCATTATCGCCTTTGTTTTGTGCCTCTCACAGCAGACTTCTAACCCCTGCATTCCCATGCTTACAGGTGGCATCACAGAGGAGCAGTACCAGACGCATCAGCAGCAGCTGGCTCAGATGCAGAAACAGCAGCTGGCTCAGCTGCAGCAGAAACGGCCTTCCCAGCATGCCTCACTGCCAGACCGTCACAACGCACAGGTATCTGCTCTCCCGCTGAGCTCAAGGTTCTGGGAATCGGTAATAATCTAATACACAAGCCACAAAATGCATTTATACACTTGTGTTTGCCCCTCTAGTGCTTATGTTTTTTGTATGATTCCTTTCTCAATGGAGACATCTTCAGAGTCTGGCATTCATCTGCACTTTATTTATCCTTGGTGGTCATCTTATTTAGCTTGCGCAGGGGTCCCCAGCCAGCAGCCTTCTGGTTGCAAGTCCATCTCCCTAAGCTAACACAGTGCTCCATTTTCTGCAGGTACCAGGCACGCCGGACTGCGTGTCGAAGACTCTGGACTCAGCCAGCGCCCAATTCGCTGCGTCCGCCGTGATCAGCGCCCCGGGTCTGGGAAGCAGTGAGGCCAACAAGGACTCCCGAACCCACAGCGCCAATGTTAACGGCATCGTCCAGACTTCAGGTGTGGAGACAGTGGATGACTTTTGACAGCTCACCTTGGACACACAACCTGGAAAGATGGCATTTAGCCCTGTTATCAGTTGCCCCACCCTTGTTTGGTTGGGTGAGCTTTTAAGTGAAATTGAAACTGAAGGAGTGTATTTACACCCCTTGTATTTCATTCATCCTTTATGCTGCTCTGAGTGTTTTTTCTCTGCTTCAAAAGAAAGGAAGAGCTCTTTTCACATTCACAGTGATTCACAGTTGCACCAGAACAAGTCACCTGTGAAGAGAGCTCTTTGTTCTGAGGCAGTTGTTTTGAGACTGGGGGTTGATGCCTTTGGGCTGCCTTTCAGTTCATACTTGGGACAAATTGTTTGATTATTGAATTTCAATTAAAGATACTTGCATTACTTATGATTTTCAAAATGTGATATGCAGTTTGAAATTTTCCTCCATGTCCATAAATTAATTTGCAGTTGAAAGCATACCACACATCATGCACCTTGTACACACCATGGATTTTGCATTTCTTGATGGATTTTTTGTTCCTTGCTATTCCACTTTTGTCTAATACTTGAATTAAAAAAATTGCAATTCACTGATCTGAGGACTGTTTCGTCCTGCAGGGACCTCGAAATCTCTTCATTCCACCAGCAGCACCGCTCCTCCACCGCCGGCCCCGGTCCAGCTGCTGCGGACCACCTCCGGCGGCGGCTCCAACCACCTCCCAGTGCTGTGCACCGGCGCGCCGCAGTCCCTGCCCGGAGCCGCCCACCTCAACAACGCCAGCGTGGTGTCCCCCGTCAACCTGCACCTCAGCGCCCGCGCCTCCGCCCCCTCGCCATCCGCCTTAAAGCTCGCCACCGTCGCTGCCACCGCGCTGGAGCGGCCTCCCAAGGTCACGCCGGCCAGCGCCATCGGCAGCATGGCAAGGTTGGCTTAACGGTGACAGTGCGTATATTAAAAAATAAAAAGAGCACGGCAGGTGTTTCGCTTGCTGTTGTCGGTAGCCTGCCAGTTGTATAGCGTGTGTGTATGTACCTTGTCAAATACACAGGCAGGATAGTTAACTCTCTGAAAAGCAGTAACTGTCCTTTCCCCCATTTCAGGACTGTTATTCTTTTACAACTGGAAAAAGTTTATATATGGTTTGGTTTGTGAAGCAAACTTGCGTTGATTTATACAGTTATGTTGTTGCAAATTCAGGTATTGAACACGTAACATGCAGTGTGTTCTTTACCTTTGTTAGAATTGCGTACTACACCCATGTTGCTAAGAGTGACGGGTTTATTGAAATCTCCTCTTTTTCTTTTGTAGAGAGAACCATGAACCTGAGAGACTGGCTCTGAATGGAATATCAGAGACCACAGTAGCAATGGAGGTCACATAGCCCTCAGTGCTTGCAAGCACAGCAGACAGCTCCACTGGCTCTGAATGACTTCAAATGTCCGTGTCCTCTGTCATGGCTCATTTTTACATGGACCTATATTCAATTTCAGCATATCAAAATATTAAGAAAATTTGTCTATATATATTATATATATAAATGTACATTTTGTAAAATTGGGGATATCACTACCTTGTAAAATAGTATATTTGTATCATTAGTTTGTAATTTCTGTTACTTGAATTCTAGATATTTTGTCATCATGCTTTTGCACTTGAAAATGCAACTGAAGGGAGAGGAAAAATAAGGTGCAAACCGTTTTGTTTGAGGATCATGAGCATGAGAATGGATCCTGCATCACTTGTTTTAACTATTTATTTTGCAATGTTTACATTTTGTATCTTGTACAAATAAATCAGATTTTGTGTCTACAAAAAAATGGAGATTGGCAAAGTTAGCGTACAGAGTTCTTGTACTTTTTTAAACAAAATAACATTTGCCTGATTCATTTGGTTTCACAAATTGAATAGATAGTCTTTTGGTTACGAGCTTAGTGGCATTTTTTCATCGACAAGTATTTTCTATTCCTTTGAAAGGGGGCAGTGGGGATGGATTGGCTTTTTAATGTTTTAAAATTTTATATGTAATTTCGTTTTGATGTAGGGTGTCAGCGTATCACGCTTTCCAATGTGAAGACAGTATAATGTATCCATAGGACCTATGTATTTCAATTTTTTTAAAGACACAGCGAGTTCATGCATCCTACATTCATGATCTTCAAATGTAAAAGAAGAAAAAAAAATCTTTTAATATATTTGCCTTTTTAAACGTGCAGGGGTTAAGCAAATAAATATTACACAGGTATGGATTGTTATATCTGTTGTGTATCTTGTGTACTCTTGCCCATTATTGGAAACATAAGATTATCCCCTGAGGTTTGGGGTAATGCATCATGGCAAAATTTTTTGTATTTTTTTTTTTTTTTTGGTGGCCACCAGCCAAGTAACAGATAAGGAAACATGTCTGATGGTCAGTGATAGGCTCCCTGTAGTATAGTGTAGTTGGTGTAGTGAATTCCTGTACAGACAGTAGAAATATGTTTAGATTATATTAGTTCATGCACTGCTTCAGACAGACATTTTCCCTGTTACTTGTACTTGGAGTAATTAAAAAATGCAGGGAAATAAAACCAATACATATCAGGATATTGCATCAATGTCTTCTTTCCTACTGGGGAACACAATTTTATGTCTCTTTATAAAGAAAATGGCAAAACGGTGAACTTTGTGAATGGCTTAACGGGAAATGTATTTAACGGTTTCAAGATAGAGGGTCCACTTCCGTGATATAGTGCAGAAATAAGTTCATGCTAGCGTAAGGAGTCATCTGTTTTCTCTGTAGATGAACATTTACATGCTTTATCCTCGGGGAGGAAGCTATTCATTTAACGGCACTGGTTTTTAAAACGTCGTTGCGTTGAGCTTCTAATTTGGTTTTGCATTTTTTAGTCAAAGCTCAGGCATTCCGATTCTTGTGATCGCTGTCTGTTCGAGTTGTAGCAGAACAGCCAGCAGGTGGAGCTCATGTCCTTTTCTTCCTCCAGAGCTGAGCTATGGCTTGGTTTCTTAAATTTGGGCGTCTCAATTTCGTATAGATTTTAATTTACTTTTCCCCCAGAAACCATTTATTAGACTCCCTCACAATCCCAAAATTACTACATTTCAATCATATATGGGGGAAAGTGCAGATGAAATTACGGGTTTGACTCAGCGTTTTGCCATTAGGATTAATTTCCTACTAATATTGAATTAGTTATAATCACTGAACACAGCTCATAATAAAAATGCCATTGTGATTTACATTGCTATGACACCTAACTAATACATTTTACTTTACGATCCAAACGTTTTGCCAGAGTGGCGTTTAACCTAATGCCTGGACATTTAGGGCAAACCTTATGTCTCAACAAAAACTATTTTAGTGAAAATTTACTCTTTTCTGTATATTTAGGTTAATGCACCAGGGGAATTAGTGTGGGTATTTTGGAAGCCCGGTAGACATAATTTGATTGAATATGAGGGTCATTTGCAGTGGCTGAGCATTTCATATGGTTGTTTTATAAATACAGCTGGCAATGTATAGGCTCAACGAAGGCTACCTGCGATTCAGAACTACAGATTGATTTTTTAAAAATTAGTTTCTTCACCACCACACTGCACTGCACATGAATGTTTGTTTCAGCTGGTTTTCCATTATAAGGGTGTAATTACCACCAGATAGATGTAGTAAAGCAATGTGGTGTACACTTGCTGTCAGTGAACTGTCAGCTGTCAGCATCAGAATTATTTTGTGATTGACCGCGTCCAAAATTTTTAATATACAAACAGACGCACTGATGCTTTTTCACGCGCAAGTAGCCTAATTAATCATATTTTAACATAAGCGACGCTGTTAGACACGTGGTGCAGAATAGGCGTGCACTAGGTACAATATACATTTATAGTGACGTTTCAGGTGTATAGCGCATTTCCAGTGGGCGTGGCTTACATTTAACGAAGCCTTAATTATTTCTCTGCAAAGGTTTAGTTTGTGAAGGGACTACGAAGCCCACAATTCCTTGGTTGGCTCACGGCATTGAAAAGGATACACGAGCCAGTGATGTAATGCATTGAGATCAAGAGCCCTGGGGGAGTTCTAGGTAGAAGGGAAAGAGGAGAGCAAAAGGTGCTCGGTGCTGATGGAGGATGGCGAATTGTGCTGGAGGATGCGACTTGTAAACTCTGGAGCGGTCGTCTTTTCCGTCAATATAATGAGGTTTATCCAGCCGTTTTGTTGCAGTTCAACCGTAGCGAGGCAGTTTTATTAACTTGTCTTGGAACTCGAAGGGGAAAATACGCGAATGAACCGAGACCCGGCTTTGCAATTACCTGGAATATACGACTGCTGTTGATTTCCAGCGAATGACAATGGTGTTCTGCGGTTGTCAGTTTTTTCTTTGAAAATCTGGCAATACTTGTGCTTTTTTCTGACCTGATTGAAAGTTTATCTGATTATTTTTGCCCTGCCGTATTGAGATGGCGGATGCAGCCGAGTGCGGTGTAAAAGTAATGTGCCGTTTCAGGCCATTGAATGAATCGGAAATCACAAGAGGAGACAAATATATCCCCAAATTCAAGAATGATGATACGGTGGTCATAACGGTAAGTTCGCTGTTGTGTTCGTGGTGTTTGTTTGACCTGTGTTGTAAACATAGGTTGCCCCCGGCCCATGGTAGCCTAATTATTTTCTTTAGTAAACAAAACTCTATAGGTATGCACAATTAACATAACAGATCTGACACATCAAGAATATCACAACAGTAATTTAAAACCAGATTGCATCTCCAAAGGAGGACCGATGCACTGATAAAACAGTCTGCAGTAGGCTGCGTGGATTGCAGGTAAAAATGTTAACTAATTACAAACAAGAAACAATTTTACTGAACGATGCCCAACTTTTTATTAAGTATACAATGCATATTTGGACAGCATCACTTGTAAATGAAACACGGGCTATTTTACAATTTTTTTTTACAATATTTTCTTAGTGTTATTGTCTTGTCCTGCATCTCTGTATGGGTGTATCCATTCGGTCACAAGCACATATAAATGAAAAATACAGACTAAATCATGTGTTAATTAAAATCATAATTCAAATGTTATAAAAACAATCAACCTTTCAGCATGTTTATGAAATGGATTGAGATTGTATTGTATTGTATGTATTGTACTGTAGTCACTCCACTCTGTCGACTTCTATGTCGATAGAGAGTTGTAAGCAGGTTGTTATGTACCTTCCAGGTTGTGTTTTTCATCTGTTATGCCGTCTCGAATGCATCATACATGCAGTTTTTTGTTATATACACCATTTTATCATTGGGAAACGTCGTGGCCATTTTCTGTAGTTCACATGCATCCCTTCGCTTATAGCGATGCCCAGATGCATATTTTCTCAGGAAAAAAAAGTCCAACTAGGGGGGACGAAACTAGCATCTCATAGTTGCTTAATTTTCACCTCCAGTATGCAGCATCCGTGGCGAGAGAGCAGAGCACGGCCATCGGACATTGCCCTTGCATATTCGTCGTTGGTCAGCATACTGTCCCGTTGCATGTGTGATTCGGGAGCAATTTCTTTCGATTATTGATTTACCTGATCCTGTATCGCCACGCGCAAAGTAGTGAACAGTACACTGGCATATAGTGTATGTACTGTCAATGCTCGCAAGAGACGTAATGTCGTTTACTTGTTTATTCGTTTTTTTTTTGTTTTTTTTTTTGGTAGCAAGCCTAGATCCCGTAAAGTTGATGTGATTTCACCCAAACAGGGTTTTTGCAAAATATTTTGTTTCTGCACTGTAAATTACATTAAAGGACATATACTATATAGCCCCACCCTTTCCTCTGAGGAATCTCTGGACCGTATTGTAGCGATAGTTAACTTAGAGGCTACATAAAGGGAAGTTTCTCATTCATTCAAGATGGATTCATCTGACAGAGGTAGAGCTTGTTGTGCAAGTGGTAATGAATCAATGACGACAAAAGTGTACCATTACATGGTGGGATTCCGGATGAGGAAAAAAAATCAGTTGCATATTATTTTGTTCTGTTGACATCATACAGTACGTCTGTGTGTGTTTCCTGACCGGGGTTAAGGCAAGTGCATTTGGTCGAATATCAGGTGTTTCCATCTGTAATGGAAACACCTGACTATAATGAAATTGTTTTTCGGAGATCCCCAGCTATATGAAACGGCTCGGCTCTTTTTATTGACTGCTTGTTCACGTCTCGTTTATACACACAAACAGCATGCACGATTCAAATCTATCTGTACAGCTACCCTCATCAGTCATTGAGAATTGGTCTCATTTTTAATACTCAGTACAAGTATTATGTAGTACTGTGGTCTTTAGTGTTCCTTCATGAAGCCTTTTTCACGAGCATGATGTTAATAAAGTAACATTACTAACCAGAGAAGTTCTTAATGACATTTCGATGTCTGCTATTTATTACTTTTGGAAAACCAACAACTCAACAAGGTGAAGGTGATCTATCAAAATGACAAATTGTTATCTGTGAAACTGGTATTTAAGAAATGTTTGGCTGTTGTTGGTGTAACATCCTGTCATGTAAATTCCTTTAGATTTATCATGTAGCCCAATCTTGCTCTGTGCTGCTGTATTAAACGGTTTTGGAGTGCACACACCCTGGCTCTATATCATAAATTTAGGTGCAATCACAGACATCTCCCCATGGCTTTTGGTTTAAGATATTTACCATTTTCAGAGGTATTGTCAGGATATCTCATCAGTTGCACAATGTATTTCCCAGCTGATGAATTGTCGTCATTATTTCTTCAGGACTCTGTCCTAAAGTGATTGTGTTTATTCCCATGTTGTTGATCCCTGATCCCAGCTCATAAGGGAGTGGTTTGAGAAACCAGTCAATTTGTCATTGTTCCCATCAGCTTGCAAGCCAGGCGGCTGCACCCAGAGGGGCTTATGCAGGAGACAGGGGAGCACTGTCACATATGGTACACTCACTTTAGCAGAACCTTTAGGTGAGGAATCTGTGTGTCACAAAGAGAAAGTGCCCTGGACACCCCAGCACACCTCTTTGAGATTTCAAGAGGCAATACAGACCAGCAGAGAAGGCATCCGAGATGAGAGATAAAAAGATGAAGACAAAATATACCAATACCAATACCAAAATATACCTGAAAACAGCCAAAAAAAAAAAAAAAAAAAAAATCAGGAGGGATTGATAGGCAGTGGTTGTAATTTGAAATGTGAGAACCCTTCATAAATGTATATAACCCATTGCTGGTGACTGACAAATTGAATTAGTTATTCTAATGGAAACTTTAATAACTGGTAAAAGAAGATTAACCCTCATTTCAATAACATTAAGCACACATAAGATTATTCATCTTAGTCTCAATAATACACTGACAAGGCAATTAATGGGACTAATCTCATTAGCGTGTAATGGCATGCAATGGTTTCAAGATAATGTTATACAAGGAGAACTGGAGCTTAAAAGGCACCTACTGTATGGTTGTTATATGGGGAAAAGAGCTGTCAGTCCATTGTAGTTGTGCTTGTGTCTTTGCACTCTAACCAATGAATTCATTCGTGGGAAATCAAGGGTGACATTGGGCCAAGTAGATCAATGGGACGACCTGTATTCATCAGCAGTGACAGATGGGTGTTATTTCTGTGTAGAGCCACCCTGCGTCATGCATTACTGGTGCCTTCCTGCCATTGAAATTGGCTTTGATTTCTGCACTGGCTTTGTGTGAGGCAGCTCGGTTGCAGTCATCACGTATGTCTCATTGAAAAGAGCAGTCCAGTTTTCCTTTGTCTGGTCCTTCTCAGCCCCGTGTACTTCACACATGACATGGCAAGTGTGCTGCTGGTAAATTGCAGAAGCCTGTCTGCCTGTGATTAAATGTGGCGTAAGTAAGAGGTGTGGTATTTTTTTTATTTATTTCTGCAAAGCTGTCGGTAATGGAAAAACGCAGCGGGATAAGCATGCGGGCTCGGCTCACCCTCAGTGACAATCAGGACTGTCCTCTGCTTTATTCGAGCTGGGGCAGGGGAGTGAGGATAGGGATGGGTGGGCAGGCATGGCCGTGTTTCCCTGGTCAGTGTTGCCTGGTGCTCGGTGCTGGAACAGCCTGGGCTTGGCTGGTTCCTCAGGGATGTTTGCTTGGATTCTCTTGGACTCAGCTGCTCTCCAGCCCATATGCTTCCAGCATGCTTTCACATCCCAGCTGTGTCCACTGTCATCAGAGAGTAGAGGGACTGTCGCCTCCCTGCGTTGCTGTAACAGACCTCTGCTCTGTGGGGATTACTGCCCAGTCACACTAGAGCTCTGACTGAAACCCAGAGTTGCAGGGTTAGAAAACCCTTCGATCTGTGACAATCAGACCTTTTTCTCTGTGCTCTGTGTCTAAAACTGTGCACCTCTGTGCTTGTTACAGGTTGGCAGTAACAATCAAATGTTTGGCACCTCTGCAGGTGATTTTGTCCACAAAATAAACGATGTTGGTTTTGATCATAGGGAGCGCAGGTGTTGAGCAGAGACTGTGTGCGGGTAGTGAGCATAGGCTCTCCAGAGATAGCGACCTGGGCACACAGGTGAGCACTGTTCTTTGTGTCGGTGGAGGACGCACTGACACACTGAAGCCTCTTGCAGTGCAGCACCTGCATGTCTGCAGTCTGCGCGCACGTGTGTGTGTGTGTGTGTGTGTGTGTGTGTGTGTGTGTGTGTGTGAGAGAGAGAGAGAGAGAGAGAGAGAGTCTCCTTGGCTAGGTGCAGGTGTTCAGCGAAATATCAGGCTCACCTCTTCTACACACATCTCACGCGTGGGTGCTTGCTGCATCCTCCCTTTGGCTCAGTAAATGTTATTTTCTTTGTGTCTTTGGTCTTCCAGTCAGAAATGTGAAATGGGTTATAGCTCACTGAATTGTCAGGGCACGTGTGACATTCTATGAGAAAGAAGGGGTCGGTTTTGAAATAGCGCTACATTCCAATTCAGGCCACGTCTTTTGGCTAATGGTGCATGTAGCCACCACGGTGTTTCAAAAAATGTGTCCCAATCTCTCACCAATGCTGGATCAGATGTGAAATACGATGCCTTTTTAATTAAAAGCCACAGTGGGATAACAGTATGCAAGTATCTGTTGGCATTAAGTAAAGCCTGTTTAATGGCCCCTGTCCTCCTTAATGGCGCAAATGAAATAGGGTCAGTAAGTCTGCATCGACAAGACCTGTATCATTGTAACTTTTTCTTTATGGTTTAATGCATGTGGGTACATCATATCATGACAGTATTTAACACAATTGTCTGTATTAAGTGGTGTTAAATAATTAATATGAAATATAAAATATGGATAGAATGTAATATAAAATGCTCTTTGTTTTCTTTGCCCACTAATGCACAAGGCCTTTCATGTCCTTGGCTTGTCCTTGCTTTAACTCAGGGGAATACAGCTTGGCCCTGACACAGAATATTGACACACCACACTTAAGAAAAGGGTTGTGTAAACTAAGCATTTTACTAGAGAGGTACTGTATGTACATTGGGTGTACTCATGGCCTTAACACAGTGCATGTGGCAACTGGAATAGGTGGGAAATGAAACTTCTGCTCCAACTATCTGCAAAATATTGGAAATATCCAAAATTGTTTCATTATCTTTATTTTAAGGAAAAAACTGGATTTTTTTGAGAAATGGAAAGTGACTTATAAAGTGCAACTTTCAACTTGGAAAAAAATGTAATACAGAGTAGTAGTCAAATCCACAATAATCCCCAACATGGTTCCCATTTCCTTTTATAAAAATGGGTTCTCCAGGTCAGACCGCCTATTACTGCCATTTCACACTGAACATGACTCATTATCTAGCTTCACACAGTCAGAGAAGGATGTTCAATGAAAATACAATATTTAAAAAAAATCACATTGAAAGTAATGAGATACACAAAGCTGCAGGTGTGTAGAGCATTTATTTCAAAAGAGGATTGATGGAGTCATTGAAAATGCAAAACAAACCCAGCATTTCACTGATGTGAAGCTTTTGATGTTACCTGCATTTGTTACTGGATAGGGAGATTCTGTTGGGTGCAACACCTAAGTGAATTGTTATTGTAATCGATGTGTTATTGTAGACTGATCTTATTTAACAAAAAAAGAGAATAGTTTGAATTGCTTCTCATCAATATACATTAATCTAAGCTTAAGAACTGGCACAAAAAAACAGGAAATTGATCACTATTCCTTTTCCCGCCTTAACCTCTGTATGCAGATCTCCTTGCAGTGAATCGTTATTAAACAAACAGGAAAAATCGGAGTTTTGTGCAATGCTTTTTGTCTTAGTAGCAGGAGAATATTCAAATATAGCATGCATTTAAAATGGACATCCCTGCTACATATGCAGCACCTGGCTTCTCCGTCATGGTGCTAAAATTTTAGTCTGCACTCAGTCAGGGGAAGTTTGTAAAATAATCAATAACACAATGTTTCTGTATTATTCACATTCACATTCACTGAGCAATGGCTTTGGTGGGGCATGTATTAAGGGCCACATTCTAGGCACCTCTCAAGTGATTTTCATCTCCATGGCGATGGTGGCTGGCTATCATTAAGTATGATGAGATGGCTGAAGAGAATGGGACATGAGATGAATATCCTTCTCTCAGCGGACTGTACACAATGTCGTAGTGACTCCAGTGAACAATCTCACTCTAATGTAGCCAATGTAGCCAATGTGACCACACAAGCACAGATCATCTTCATTAGTTGTGGCTTAATTCCATAATTAAGCCACAACTACAGCTCACATGGGCCAAGCCATTGATAAATGTTGTGTGGTTAGATTAGTTGCCCAGATTGAATGGAATAGCTTGCTAAATCAAGTATGTTGTGTCGGCAGTCCATTCAGGCTGAGAGCAGCCTCAGACAGTGTGGGCTGTGAACACAGCCAAAAAGAAGTGCTATTATGCATTTCTCCATTCTGAATGTTGATTAGGCGCTGTATTGTAGTAAACAACAGACCCAACTCCACAATGTTTGATGCACTTTTAAAATACCAGACTTGAATGAATAGCCGTACATACATTCAATCTTGCTGTCAAAATTCCCTGTACAAAATCAAAGAAGAATCATGAGTGGGTATTCCTCAGTTTGCCTTCCCGGTTTCCTTACATTTCCTTACATTCAGTATGGTACTTACAGCAACAATTCTGTCCAAAAATGATGTATCTTTTGTCAGAACATCTGTCCTCCATAGTTGTCTTTTCAGTCCCCAGTGAAGCCTCATAAATGATTGAAAATGCATGCCATGTGGTTTCCTATGTAGGCATATGTAGTCTGTATGTCTGTGTGTGTGAATGTGTGTATTTGTGTTTGGATCCAGCTGTTGTGTTGGCATTGGAGGAAAAACATTGCATTTGGAGAAAAAACATTGCATTTGTTGAACATGATTTTTCTGTTTAAATGGGCAGTCATTTCTCCATCCTCCAAGTTGCCGTGGGATACCTGAAGTGGATGGGTGTCTAATTAGAATGGTTTCTCCCAGTGGGATGTAGTTTCCATGGCAGCCAGGGCCCTTGTTCATACAGTGGCTTTTACCGCCATCAGTGTCTTGACCTCTGCATAATGGATACTAAGCAAAGGCAGTCACTGTTATGTGGTGGAGCTGTCAGGCACGACTAGGGAGTCTGCTAAGCCAGACATGTTTGCCTTCAAAAAAAAACAATGAAGCTCCCTTTAAACTCCCTGTATATTCCATGAGCATGTAAAGCCAACACATGCAGACTCTGAAGGCTGTCTGTATTGATTCATTGTTTTACGAGGCCCGCTTAATTCTCTGCCACGTCCTTTCCTGTCCTCATTGATTACTTTTCAGGACATCTGTCGTAAATCTAATTTAATTGCAGGAAAAAAAGAGGTGTAAGAAATGCATTTAAGAGCTTATCTTATGATGGATGGGCTATGTGTGTGTGTGTGTGTGTGCATGTGTGTGTGCGTGTGTGTGTGTATCCCATCCACTTTCTCCCCTGGTAATGCATGCAAGGCTGAATTTCAGTGCTAGCGGAGCTGAATACTGCTGTTTGGAGTCGGGGAAAGATGGGCGGTCATGGCTGGCGGCGCCGCGGACGCTAGCGGAACGTGTGCTGAATCCCTATGCGGCTGTCAGCTGTCAGCACTTCTGCTGTCAGATCCGTCTGAAACAGGACGATTCTCCTCGCCCGCACGGCCATGGCGAACTGGGACCGGTGCCCTGTGATTAAAAAGCTCTCCTGACATGTCTGGGGTAAACCCGGTCCCGTTCGGACCAGCAGGTCACCAGAACCCTGACGGTTTTGAGTGCATCCCTCAGGGCGCTCTCCACACACATCACTGTTGATGGAAATGATTCCAGCACTCTCTCACTGAAGACAGAGCGAAGGCAGACAATAGCACAGTGCATTACTGTGGGATCCCCCATGTGAGGGATTTGCAAGCTCTTACCCTCTGCTCATTTATTATTTATTCTTATTTTGTATTTTTTATTTATTTATTTTTTATTATTTTGCCTGCTCTACTTTTACCGTTATAATGGAACCTAAATGTAAAACAAAGCTTTAGGCAAAAAAGAAAAAAAAAAAACAGAAAAAAAAGTTTTTACATCGCACAAGGCTTTCGTGCCTTAATAAATGCAGTTGTCTGAGGAGGTAATGTGGAGGGAAAATGGTGCCACAGAAGGTGACAGAATAGAATGCGGCCCCTGGATTTCTCTAAGGCTGGGATTTAAGTCAGCCTCATTGCGGGTTTTCCTTTATTTTCAATGAAAATTTTAAGAAAATTTTTAGTGACCTACACAGTATGACTTGGAGATAGTGAAACATGTTGTGCCGAAAATAATTGAAAATAGCACTTACCTAAATGTCATTCAGAGTTTAGGATGAACCACAATGGGGTTAGACTGAATTCATGACTTACTGTTGGCTGGCCAGGGAAGATCCCCTTAATGCACATGATCATGGTTCCTGTAATATTTTGTTGCTCTCTGCTCTTTCAGTTATTGTGGATTACTGCCATTCCTGTATGATCCCTTATTCTCAGTGACACTGCAGAGTTTCACCAAGGCACATTATGTGACTCTCGGATAAGTGGAAATCACTGGCAGTGCAGACAGACGTGAGGCCATGCTATCCTCCCCAGTAAAAGGATGACTGATCTCAGCCCAGTCATGTTTACTATGTTCAGCCACTATTGGCTCTCTCTCTGTCACTCCCCCTGGCCTCAGGTCAGTAGTGGCAGGTTTGAAGTGACACCCAGCAGACTGAGTGACTCAGCCACGCTCAGGGAGAGACCCTGAGATGTGTTATTGCTGTGTTACTCTGTAGTGCTGTGAAAGCCCACTTTAACTGCCCCAAGCTAAATTTCATGACTGTACACTACAGCACCTGCCAGTATAGTTTCATGGTGGTTACAGGGCTGGACTTGTCATTGGTAGGCTGCAGGCTTGAACTCTGGGTGAAAACCTGCTGTTGTGTCCTTGAGCAAGATACTTAAATAGAATACCCTGCTGTATAAATGGATAATTTGTTCACCCTGGATTTGGGAGTCTGTTCAGTAATAGTAACTAATGCATCTGTCCCAACCTCCCAAATGGACAAACTAGTTATTGAGTGCAGTGCTTATTGTGGAGTCACATTTACTGGGGGTGTGGGTGGGTAATTGGTAGATTTAGACGATGAGGTCTTTGATGGTAGAGGCTGTTGTTTGGCCTTGGTTATTGGTTAAACTGTGCTTTGCTGGTCACAGAATGCCTTTTTTTAGGAAGTCTGTATGCAGAAGTACCATCTTGATCTTGTGTTTACTGAATGTGTATTGAACATGGATAGATACTAGTAATTTATATTTTTGTTCTTGCTTGTTGTTGATAGATTTTTTTTATTAGCTGGCTTAAGCTCTTATCAAAAGTGAATAACAAGGCTATTATGGCTAGGTGCATTAAGTGCATATATCACATAAGCAGCCCAAATAATGACATCCGGTAACAGTACATGAGCGGCAAAATGACAAAGGATGCATTATACCCCATTAAATATGATATTGATTTGCATCATATTTATTTTAATCAAAGTCATGCTCATTGACAGTTTTGAAAAGCTCATACTAGAAAGATCGACTTCAGTTCCATTGTCATTTTCAATAAAACTGTTGTTCTTCTAGTGTTACCATTTTCCCATTATGTCACATTGTGTTTAATATTGCAGCGGTATTAATGTCTAAAGAGAGACACATTAAAGCAATGAACAACTTGAGTTCAGGTTTGGTAATTTTCTGTGATGCCTTTATTAGATTATGTCGGTGATTGTCAATAAATAAAATATAAAAAGGTAAACACTGGAACATTGTACTGTACAATCAACAAGACTGGATCATTTTGTGAATGATTTTATATCAGTAATGTGTTTATCAGCCCAAATAGAGATCATCCAGAAGTGGAAAAAGTAAACCCCACTGCTTTTGAACTAGACAAACTGCTTGACTACCTCTTAAACAAGGAGTAAATAGCCTACTTCCTATCAGATTGTGTCAAAGGAGATTACAATCTTCCGACCACTGTAGGAAGGAAAAAAGTACTGTAAAATTCCTTATTTGTGAAACCCATAATTGATATCACATATATCCTATACTCAACTGAAGCGTCTGATTGCACCACACCCAAACCCCCACTCCTGTTTGACTAGGGCCACCCACCATGAATCGAGAGCTGTAATTGTATTTCCCCTCTTCTTATTTGATCTTTTAAAAAAAAAAAATGTCATTTATTTATTTTTATATAATGGGATTTCTGTATGTATATAATTTATATGCCATGTTATTTCTGTCTCCTAAAGGAAAAGTCCAATAAAATATTAATAAACTAAATGAAAAGAGAGAGAGACCTAGCGTCTAAAATGATGCCTGAGTTTTTGCTTCATAGCCATATCTAGGTCGAGTCAGTGGTGGCTGGCAAACTGCAAATAGAGGAGGCAGAGAACTCATATTGGCTGTGAACCTGTTTTTTTGTTTTTTAACAAGCTTTTGTATTTTAAGGATCATCCATGCTTCATTCCTTTTTGCATAATTGCATCTAATGTGGTAGCATTACCTTTGTGCATTTCACATTCAGTATGCTTATCATTTTGAAAGAGACAGTAGGTTATAAACTTAAAATCAGAGCTACCACATTACATGCAATAAAATAAACATGAATCTCCCGCCAGTGGGTGATCCTTACCTAGACTAATCATTGGGAGCAAACAAAAACAGGGTCATGTAAAATATAGAACAAGGGAAATTCACATAGTTGCCTCTGACTCCACTATTTGTAACTCCCCATTCACCATGGGTATGCACTGTGATGTTACTGAGATTAAATGTAACCTCTGTGTAACTGACTGGCTTTGTCTGAACAGGGAAAATCATACGTCTTTGACAGAGTCCTGCCTCCCAACACATCCCAGGAGCAGGCCTACAATGCCTGTGCCAAGCAAATTGTCAAAGGTAGGCCGACACGAAGGCATGGGCTGTGTTATATTTGTGTGTATCTTTACTCATAAATGTTTTATTCAAAGCTGCGTGATTGATCTAGGGAATTTTTTTTCTGCAGATGTGCTTGGAGGGTACAATGGGACCATCTTTGCCTACGGCCAGACCTCATCAGGGAAGACACACACCATGGAGGTACTGTAGGACTGATTGGCTTTGTTCTTCATTGACAAGACAGAAACAGAAAGCTTGGCCTGGAGTTATTGGGAACCCATGAACAATGCTGGTTTAGAGCAGGAAGAGGTGTTGTTAGTGTAAACATCAAGGGGTTGACCGAGTTGGGGAGAAAGAAGGAAATGGTGTCGTTCTGTGTGGTGTTCACTAGTTGAGCTTACTATTTGAGTGTCTCGGTCATTATATTTATGTTAACTCTTTAAGTTCACTTAGTGTAGTTGTGCCTGTAAGACTGAGCACCTTATTGGCTCTGGGAGTGTTCAGGCAACAAACCTACTTGGATTTGATATGAGGGTATTTGAAAGTTTAACTTATTTTCTAGATGGTCTTAAGACCTCTTCAGAAACTGGAGAAAAAAGACATTTCTTTATGTCAGTAAAATGGAAACATAAAACATTTGTTAGTCTCAGTAGCCTCAGAAAGGTATTCCTTCGTTTACATCGACATATTAGGCGTATTATGGTGATTATCAACATTAATAATAGCAAAACATAATACTCGTATTTTTTTCTTTCAATAAAGAGTAAAAGGGGAGGGTAGAGTTGAGGAATGCCTTTCCTAATTTTCATAAAATTGAAAGATACCCAACAGATTTTTCCCTGACAACTCTGACGTGCTATATCCCCGCCCCGGGTATCACTGCACACCGGGCACGTTTGGTGAGTGGCTGTTCATGTCGTGCCGCACGACTACGCCAGATTTCCATGAAACAAATGACTGTGGGCACCATGGTAACAGCCGCAAGCTCTCAGTGTGCATCGTGAAAAAATATAATTATCCCTTCATTCAAAGCCACAGGGATCCCTTGTGAAAATGGCCACAAGGGAGACGACAGTCAGTCTAATGGAATACGTTTTACCTGGATGGGAGGCGACAGGAATTTCAAACATGCTGAAGTGCCTCGAAAGATATCGCTTGTGTTTTAGAATTCGTTATTTTGAACAGGGCAGCTCTCCCCTAAGGCAGATGGACGCAATTTTATCAGCATCCACTGTCAGTAACGTTTTTATTACATTGGGGAAATTGTGCGTGGGTTGTGGAATCTGCTTTTGGGAGAAAACCCGGCCCTCCCAGAGTTAATAACTGTGGTAGAGGGGTGTGAAATTAAAATCGCTTAAAATCACGCAGATATTTTTCAGGCATTCTATTTCAAAAAGTTTATTTTAGATGATAGTTTTGATGATTCATTGCTGCCTAAAGGCAAAAACGCAAGCTGGAGTGAACAGCTGATGGCGCCTTTATGTTCAGCTTGGTCTAGTCCATTTGTCCCCTGTACAGTGTACCCTTTCCCTGGTGAAATGACTCTGCCCTGTTTGACCCATAAAGTATATATCCACTTTTTTTGAAATGGCCTTTGTGTCACAGCACTATGTATCAAACAGCAAAACCAATCCCCTGTGTGTATTGGTGTACATTGTGCTAGATACAGAGTGGAAGTAATACTATTCTAGGGTTTTCTGCCCTGGGTGTGGGCTGTGAGTGCCCTTATGTTTGTTCATAGTGGGTGTTTTTTTGGGATTTTTGAGACAGAATAATTGATTATTAAAGTATTTGACTATGAGATCACTAATGTCCATATACACCTGTATTCACACACTTATTGATTTTTAAAAATTGAAGAAAATCCAGTTTTGTTTGGAGAATTTTTACATTTACATTTACATTTATTTATTTAGCAGACGCTTTTATCCAAAGCGACTTACAGAAGTGCATACAGCAAGTATAGCGACAGTACGGGGACAGGATGTGTACAGTTCCACAATGAGACAGTTCTCAGCTGAGAGCAGCGTCTGTTTGAGGACACAGTACTATTAGATCTGTACAATTACAGCCTATAGGGCAACTAATACGATACACTTTCAAACGGCGGACTTCGACAACTTCAAACGGCGCAATGAGCGTCAGGGTAAAGGCGGCAACAAGAGACAATTTAAAAGCACAATTTAAAAAGCACAGCAAATTTATGACAGCACTGATGGGCGGGGGGGGCAGCAATTGTGTGCTGGGTCAGTCCAGGTAGAGTCTGAAGAGGTGCGTCTTCAGGCCCCGTCTGAAGGACTGGGGTGAAGAAGCTGTCCGTAGCGAGACCGGGAGTTCGTTCCACCACTGGGGAGCGATGTAGGTGAAACGCCGATGTCCGGCAGAACGAGCACCTCCTGCCTTGACCATGCAAGGAGCGAGGTGTCCAGTTGCTGCTGAGCGCAGGGGTCGGGCTGGTGTTTAGGGCTGGATGAGTTCTTGGAGGTAGGCAGGGGCTGTCCTGTTGATTGCAGAGAAGGCGAGGGTCAGGGTCTTGAATCTGATCCTGGCAGCGACAGGAAGCCAGTGGAGGGATTACAGCAGGAAATCCCTCCACTTGCCAAATGCTTTGTGTGATGGGATACTGGACTCTCCCATCTACCCCAGGGCAAGCTCCACGACCCCCAGCTGATGGGCATCATCCCCCGCATTGCACGCGACATCTTCGACCACATCTACTCCATGGACGAGAACCTGGAGTTCCACATCAAGGTAAACGCACCGTCCTGCCTCCTCAGCAACTGCGGTCGGGTTTCCGTGGCCCAACCGTGAGAACAAGGCGGCCAAGAAGACTGTGTCTGTGTGATCCACATCCTAAAAATGGTGATAAAGACTCTAAACTCACATACTCACACAACAGCTCAGTACAGACACGAGGAATTTGCAGATATCAGTGGTGTCTTCTCATTAAACATATTTGTAGATAGTAATTAATTAATATTAACAATTTCTATTTGCTCAGCCGGCACCCGTGTATTGGGCAGTTTTCAAAGCATTGCATTGTTATCTGTTATCTATTTATACAGCTGGGTATTTATTGAAGCAATTCGGGTTAAGTACCTTGCTCAATGGTGCAGCAGCAGAATTTTGCAAAGGCACATTCTGCTGTTTGAAAAGCTTGTGTGTGAATAAGGGAAATGGAGGAGAGTTCAGCTGATATAGCAATGAGGGCACAGGTCTCTCAATTGCTCCAGCTGCATAAATGACTTAAATAATTTGTGATTTAAAAGCAAATATGTGAGTAACCCTGGAAAAGAGCATTACTGCTTGAATAACATTTTCGGATTTATTCATTCACAAGCTTTTACTTCAATATTCATTTTCCCCAATGGCTTGTGGATTTCAGATTTTCAAACTTCAAGTACTATTTTTAAAATGCACCTTTGCAAGACAGTGGAATTCGCGGATGGTCAGAGTCAGGAGCCTGATCCGCTTGCAGCTCTCCTGCAGAGCCCTGTTTGTGCCAGAGGCAGACACTCTAGGGCGTAGATGGAGGCAGCTGGTCCAAGGCCATAGAGAGGAAGAGGCCCATATGGCACCCACCAGAGCTGGCATTCGAACGGGCACCTCTGCAGTCCCTCTCCTCACCGCAGAGGACAGGAAATGACTTCTAATCAGGCACCCAGAGGACACCCTTTTTACAGTTCAGTTTAATTATCCGTGTGTATGTGGCCTCCATTGGGATGTTCATTATGAATCCGGTTTCTGGTTGACTGCTCTTCATCTAGACTAGGATATTAGGCTGTTAGCCAGTAACATATTTAAGCAACCTGTGTCCTAAACCATGTTTTTAGTCTGTTTCCAGTTCCGTGGAATAGGATGAAAAAGTACCAAGATTGGAACGTGTTCAGAAAAGCATATTCATGCTTTGCAAAAGTAATACAAAGCAGCAGAGAATGTTGTTTTTGCAAAGTAAAAAACAATCAGAAACAAAGGTTGTGATCAGTCCATATGAAAACATGTCATTATTATCAAAGAGGTCAAAACATTGTCTGTGTGTTCACTGATCAAGCACTACCAGTGTATGCATGCCATTATTTTCTGTAAGGTTTGAAATGACCAAAGATGACCAGAGAATAAGACACAGAGCATAGTTGGCCACTTAATTTTAGTTCATATTTTTGAGAATGTGTATTGTTTCTTTATACAGGTCTCCTACTTTGAAATCTACCTGGACAAAATAAGAGATTTACTAGATGGTAAGTTAGAAAGACCAGAACAGAACAGTGATATTGCTTGGTTTATATATAGTACAGTACTATACTATATACTATACTAAACTATATGTACTATATGCCCTATACAATATACAAAGTACTGTAGTATAGTTATGAGTTTGTACAAGTAGTCTGTGTAAGAGTGAGTTTGTATAGTGTAGTGCTAAGAGTAAGTCCTGCTTTACAGTAGTGTGTCAGAGTATTGAATGTGTTTGTGAATGTATGGGGTGTGACTGTGAGAGTATGTGCTGTATTGAGAGTATCAGATGTGTTTCTAAGTGTATTGTGAGCATTCCTGATATGTCTAATTGTGCCTCTCTCTTTTTTCAGTTTCAAAGACCAACCTGGCTGTCCATGAAGACAAAAACAGAGTGCCCTACGTGAAGGTAAGCAGCCAAATAAGCATGGTTTTTTCCTCATACTCTGAAACCACACACTGGTGAAAGTGTTATGATGGGCCCAATGTATTAAAAGAGCACTCTTCTCAGCCCATGGGATTTCCGCTGTTAAGTTGGCGTCAAGTGGTAATAATGTTAATGCCATTACTGCTCTTCTCAACAATCAAATTGTTCAAAGCGGTAAATGCATAAAAAACTGTACAAAATGGCAAGTATTAAAATATTATTGCTCAAATTTACATAATAAAATATGGAGGATGTGCTGAATGCTGGAAAGGCAGAAAAGTGGTAATAATGTGCTGCTAAGTAAGCATGGTATTCCCTCAGGGCTGCACAGAACGATTCGTGTCCAGCCCTGAGGAGGTGATGGATGTCATTGACGAAGGGAAGGCCAACCGCCATGTCGCTGTCACAAGTAAGTCCGATACATGTCACAGCTAACTCGGATAGTGCATGCATCCTTTCAGGGACAGTTTGTAGTGATGACTCACTGATTGATAAGCTAGCAGAAGTCATATTTTTAGAATTACATATAATGAATGTTCAGCAGTTGATGGAGGTGAGATGGAGCATCATGAATGTCTGTATAATTGGTTTATCTATCCAATGTAAGTGCAGTGCAGTATTCTGCTGGATCAAATAAACTCACTAGTTCCCTGATATTTAAGAACTGTGTTTAATTTATGGGTGGGTCAATACTGAAAATCCACGGGGAACACTCTTCTTGTGTTTGTATTGAGCTGCTGGCTTTACGGTTGATCCACTGAGATTAGCGTGAGCATCTTTCTTCTGCGCAGACATGAATGAGCACAGCTCCAGAAGTCACAGCATCTTCCTGATCAGCATTAAACAGGAGAACGTGGAGACGGAGAAGAAGCTGTCGGGGAAGCTGTACCTGGTGGACCTGGCTGGGAGCGAGAAGGTGTGCAGCCCTGAGTCTCTCTGTTCTCTCAAACAGAGCGGTGTCCTTAATTTACCGCCATATGTCAGCCTGGTGCCGCCAATGAGTGTCCTCCCAAATGCAGCCAATCAGAGGCAAACCCGTTTATCTTGAGCTATCCTCTCTCCTTTTCTTGCTGACAGAGCCCCTTTCTCAATATTGATGTTTTTTTTTAAGGTCAGCAAAACTGGGGCAGAAGGGGCTGTGTTGGATGAAGCCAAGAATATCAATAAGTCCCTGTCTGCCCTGGGGAACGTCATCTCAGCGCTGGCTGAGGGAACTGTAAGCGCTTCTTGTCTCCCTCTCCCTCTCTGTCTCTTTCTGTCTGCTTATCCCTTCTTTTCTTCATGTTTATGTCCTTCTCTGACTACTGTTACATAAAAATACCATGATGTCACCAGCACTGATGAAAGATGACTACTGTGTGTAATGGTTAATATTTTACATATTCAATGTATGTTGATGTGTCTTACTTATTAATTTGTGTGTTTGGCGTATTAGTTAGAGTTTGGTTTAGTATGTTTTCTGTTTTCTGCTTAGTATCTTATTCAGTCACTAGTTAGGACCACTGTAACGTCCATACAGTAATGTTGAAATGATCCTTCCCTGTGTGTTATCTTTGTAAAACACTTAAGAGCCTTGTGATGATGGCAATGTTACTGTCCTTGTGCCTGTTGTAGAAAAGTCACGTCCCATACAGAGACAGCAAGATGACACGAATCCTGCAGGACTCCCTCGGGGGTAACTGCAGAACCACCATCATCATCTGCTGCTCCCCATCCGTCTTCAACGAGGCCGAGACCAAATCCACGCTCATGTTCGGGCAGAGGTGAGCACAGGGTGCCTCTCCTGCATGGTTAATCGCATTTCACACAGGTGGCGGGATTCTATTGGCTGTCACTAAAACACAGCTTTTCACTACTTGGAAAAGAATGCTTTATTATGTTGTTTTGCATCAGGAAGCCTTAATTATGATAATTACAAGCATGCAGTTTCAGGAGAATAACTGTGATTGAGAGGGCTAGTTTAGGATCTTTATTGTCTCAGTGTTTAAGTGTCTTGGCACAGTCACAGAGCAGACATGACACTATGAATTTATCAATCAGGACATGCCTGCGCATGCATGTGATGTGGTCTGTGTGTTGTATAATGGTGTCTCTGTATTGTATGTACAGTTAATATATAATTCTGTGTATGGGAGTGGCTGGTGTGTGTGTGCAAGTGTGTAATGTGGGGTGTGAGTATGTGAGTAGTACATAGGATTTCTGTGCATGCATATTTGTTTGTGCATGACAGAGGGAGAGAGAGAGAGAAAGAGAGAGTGGTGTGTGTGGTTCCAGAGCATGTCTTGCCTTAAGGGACACACTCCACAGGAGTGCCCAGCTGTCAGTAAGCACGTGTAGTCCTGCAAGGGACCAAGCAACCATTACTGATCAGTAAACAGAAGCACCAGCTTCCCAGAACATATGCCATGCTTTTTAATTGGGAGCCACTGAGATAATAAGAATGCAATATCATAGTCACCCAGAAAGAAAAAAAAATCCACTGGGAGACTTTCCACAGGGAGCTATAAAACTTACTTTGAGATTTATGCAGACCATGAATACAATTCTGTCTGTATATTGCACTTCACTGCAACACATTTGGTTGAGAGAAAAGCGGGGCATTACAATCTGGCAAGACCTCTTTTTCACAGTTTTTCCTTTTCTGCAGTGTTGTTTCATGGCAATAACCTCCCACAAAGCCAACCATCTGTAGCGGAACAAGGAAGTCGGGTCTTATACCTTAATTAGAAGGCCAGAAGGAATCACAGAACAAGTCCTTTACTTGTTAGTCCTTCGTAGGTGTTCACATGATCTATGACGTGAAAACTCTAAGCGTAACAGATTGTCACCAGACGTTTGTTACATTTTCATTTTCATCATTATCATCCCAATGTAAGGAACAGTGACACTCTCAGAAGGTGGGCCAGGTATTACTAATGGGAGGTATCTCGAGGTATGACACCTATTAAGGGAATGGTTGGAGGTTAGTGAGGGAGGGGGTCACAGGAATGAACCACGTCTTCATGATCCAAGTGAATGATGCTCCGATGTTAGCGATGAATCAGAAGGAGTGGGCTGGAATGTAGCCCTCCTGAGTCATCATGAAGCCCAAAGTAGTCTGAATCCAAGTGCAAAGTGCAGTCATGATTAACAGCGATTACACCTAGGTGCCTTGGCCGATGGATCAACACCCAGCTGTTCCCTCCAGGGAGCCCTAGAGGAAAGCCCGGAATCTCCCTCTCATCACTTTTCGAGTAGCGTGGCGGACCACAAATCTCTGTGCCTGGAGATCTGACCGTGTAGATGATTGTAAATCATTGGGCTTGTTCTCTGTCTTCTGTTGGCACCACTGTTTTCAAGCACAGGGAAAATGGTGCGGGAAAGATCAGAATGTGCACCCGGGAATTAGTGTTTAATATGACTGCTATAAACGCAGTGTGGGTAAAAACCAATGGGAGAAGATCTGAGGGAAGTCTGATACGAGGAGACATACTCTGTGCTCTGTGAATTGGTGAAATAGGCTGATAAATGTCTCCCATTCTGATGTTCCAGAGTGGCTAGTGCTCACATGGGGGGTGAGTTGACAAAACAAGGCATAGATTGGCGGTATAAGAAATCAAGAGCCCCTTTCCCAAAGGAAAAAGACATGTCCCATGTGCTCCCTTTGTAATCTGTGTGGTGTATTGCCTTTGGCAGAGAGGTCAGATGTAGGTTAAATTCATCAAAGAGCACTATCTGGAAGAATCTCTCAGGGTGACATAGTGATACAGCCTGCCAAATGTTCATCGTTTTTACGATAAGCTATTGCCTGCACTGCACCGTACATCCCAGCCTCACAATCATGGAGTACGCTTCGTCTTCTACCAGACCAATGAGTGAATCAGATGGCTTCAGCAGCCGGTAAAAGGGCTGGTGTAGGAGGGGCTTGGCCCTGCATCTAGGCGTTGCCTCCAAAATTCCAAATATAGCAGTGGCAGCACCATAATACTGTAGAGAGGACATCTGCCTCTGATTTTTCACCTGTCATTTGTAACGTTCATTTATCTGTGGAGGATCCCTGGCTGACTCTCTTTTACTTGGCCCTTTAGCAGGCTTTGAAGCTCATTTTATCTCTATTCTCATGGTGGTAGAGAGCCAGCAGGCCTTTTAAATAATACAGCTGAGATACTGCAGCAACTCGAAGCTATATATAGCTGTCATTGCCATAGGACATAGCCAGGAGTTGCAGTATACTTTAGAGACATAATTGTCTAGTCTCTGTTGTGACTGACATTTTTATTACTTTTGGTAGCTAAGGCTATTGTGTAATTCTTTAATTAGTGTGTGGAGATCTAGACAGAGATCACCTGTAAAAGCAAATATGTAATTAAATGCAGGTGTCATTCCTGAAGTCTATAAGGAGCCCCACAGGAAACCATTTGAACTGGTTCATTATCTGGCTTTCTATTCTATTTATAAGTACTGTATTTCCTTCTCCAAAATGAAGATGGCTTCTGTTATTCCTATTTGTGTTAGTCTGTTTCCCATCCTTGTATGATAAATTCACCATGAATACATCATCCCCCAAGATTATTGTCCACATCTGTCCATCTTTACCATCCCCCATTCATTCATCCTTCAGCCTCATCCTGCCGTTATTGATCTGACCATTGATTTCTTCCCTCGTTTCATCTGCTTTTGTATTATCTTTGATTCTCCTTCTCCCCTGTTTTTCCACTCGTTTATCCCTTTATTACGTTACGTTTGCTTATCGGATGCTGATAATGCTGCATGATGACATGACACATATGTAGCTTGTATGTGTACTTTACTCATAAGCACATTGAAAATATTATAAGCCACTGATGCAGCGGGTTTTTTTTTTTACTATTGATCATGCTGAAGTGTCTTACCCTGGACTCCAGTGTCAACCCTGGGTCCAGAGTCCTGTGCTCCAACCCCTACACCTTATGTCACCTGTCATAATTCAGCATGATACATCATAATACATCCTTCTGCTGTTGCACACAGCCCATCTCTCTATCCTTACATACTTCCCTCTACTGTCACACACCCGTCCTCTCTTTATCTATCCCCCCTTTATCATTCTACCCCTCCAACCCTCCGATGTCCGCGATTCTGACGGGCGGGCTGTCTCCACTCTGGCAGAGCCAAGACCATCAAGAACACGGTGTCGGTGAACCTGGAGCTGACGGCCGAGGAGTGGAAGAAGAAGTACGAGAGGGAGAAGGACAAGAGCCGCGCCCTCAAGGGCATCATCCAGAGACTGGAGGCAGAGCTGAGCCGTTGGAGGAACGGTGAGAGAGGAGGGGAGAAAGAGGCTGGCTGAGTCACCAAGGACACCACTGTCTTTGTCTGTAGCCGAGGCTGGGCTAACTGCTTCCTATCACTCAGCTTTAATCAAAGCCTTAGCGCGCACACTGAAACTGTACAAGCCCCTGCCTCTGAACGTGACTGGAGTCCAGATGAGGTGCTACGGCAATATGCAACGCTCGCATCCTCGTTTATGCACGGGCATGGCTACGCCGCTGTCCTAAATCAGTCTGATTGTTTGCCGGCCGTTGACAAAACAAAGCACGTATCTATTATTCACAGCGAAAGCCAAGCGGAGAACAGGCCCGGACCGTCTGTACACCGATCAGCCCAGAGAACAGAAGCTTATACAGGTTTAGACTCACAGACCGGCTGGCCTGGGGGGGGGGCTGTGGCGGTGTATTATTCCATGTTGCGGGCCATTATAAAACTTTAAATTGACGGCGTTGCTGATGTTATTGCTCTGACTACAGGCAAAGAGCAGAGGCTCTCCGGGGCAGAGGGGTATTATCCGTACGGATGTCTCTTAATGCGGCAGGGATGCAAAGCCACTGTAATAGGCTACGCCTGACTTGCTTTCCAAAGGAATTCTCCATTCTCCCAGACTTCCATTCCGTTCTTACATCTATATTATTTTTTCTTCAGGATATATAGGCTATGTTTTATATAATACACCCCCACCCCCACCTCCTACATTAAAATGACCCAAGTGGTTAGTGTTCAGATTGGGGACAATCAAATTACAAACTCTCAACCCTATTACTTTTTATGTGACCTGGATAAAATGCAGACACGTAGATTATCTATAGATTTATTCAAAGTATGATATCCTTATGTCTGATATCCTAATTTTCATCTGCTCATAAAAAATGCCTTGAATTACATTGCAAGGGTATTTTTCCATTAATATTTGTTGGGTATAGACTGCTGTTGTACCCTTGACCTAACTATTAACCTATATTGCTTCAGTAAAGATAAAGCTTTTAGGGTAACTGTAAATTGTCAAGTCCTCCATAAAAGCTTGTATGAGGGCTTCTGCTTGGAAAATAAATTGTGATAATACACAACAAAAAATGTTATAGGAGATAAGACACTTGATGATAAAACGGAATCATTATAATTACCTGATTACAGACTGGATGCTGTGTTTGCCTTTTACTACCCATTACAATGATCACATCCACAGTCGCTGCTCCAGCTGTCTGTTGCTACAAACAGACGTCCAATCTGTCTGGTACATGCCGGTGCCTGGGTAATTACCTGATTTGAGCACGCAGGAGCGTTGGTGGGAGTAGCCATTCTATTAGTGGAATGTAAACAAGAAATTGGATGGAATAAAAACTACAATGTTGGTTGTGTCCTTGAATAACATGGAAAAGGAAAAAAGGAATTTTCAGCCTTCAGTTTGGTATATTCTATTTAAATTCAGCCAGTTAGCGTGTATTTTCTTAGTCATTCAACAGGAATCGTGATGTTTTAGAAAGACTGATGATATCCCTATGGCCTTATTGTAATGCCAGAACAACATATTGGTGTGCTGTTGTGCTGTATGCTCGCTATCCTTCTCCTTTGAGACCGTTGTCACTGTGGCATCTGAACTTCTCTTTCCGCTGTTGAAGGGTTGCCGTAGAAACCATCCATCCCTCTTGCTTCCTCCCTCACTGTCTCCCCTTCTCTTTCTCCTTCTCCCTCCCCCTTCTGTCCTTCACTCTCTGCCTCTGTTTCTCCCTCCCTTTTCTCTCTCTTCCCCCTTCCCCCCTTTCTCATTATTCCTGCCCCCCCCCTCCTTCCCTGGCCCCCTCTCTCTTTCTCTCCCCCTCCCTCTCTTTCTCTCTCACGCAGAGTCATCAGTCATCACTATCGTAAGCAGAGAGTCAAAGAGGAGGAGTCACCTTGTGTTGTGTAGCTGTACTTCATGTCAAATAGCTGTCATAGCTTCAGCTCCTCTCGGTGTGAGAGAAGTGTGCCCTGGGTTCTGGGTATACCTTCCAGATCACTATGCATATGACTCTTGGTTTCTATTCTGCATCTGCCATGTTTGTATACAAGCTACAGAACAGAGGCACAGATAACACCAGCTATTTGTTATATAATTTGAACTGAGTCATGAACTTTGTCGTTACCATTTTTTGCTTTTTCTCCCTTTATGCAATCCTGTTTTGGAATTGCCAATTGCATACTAGGCTTGTCTCACCATGACAACCTCTGCACTTGTGAAGGAGTGCTTAGGCGAGACTAATGCAATTCTCCAATACATGCACGCAGCCAGTGGCTATTTTTCACGCTACAGTTTACACAGTGCACCACAGTGGAGTGGGCAGTTGTTGGAGGATTGACGCTACACTGCTGATGTCTTTTGAGCAACTCACAGGCACTTGACAGGTCACAGGATGCCCAGACGTGATTGAATGCCAAATATAATCAGTCTTAAATTTAATTACATACATGCCATGCTTCATTACAGTGATGACCAAACTCTTCATGTTTTGAAAGTAATTTAATTGGGAAAAAACACTTCAATTCATCACTTAGCGTGCAGAGCCAAAGCACCCTATGACTGAAGTGAAGCAGGAGTTGAACAGAATGCTTAGTCACAAGTTATAAACCCAGAGCCAAAGTAGAACTTGGTGACTTGATAAAATCAGGTTCCCTGTACAAGGAATGAAATTACTTTTTAATCCCAAAGTGGTGATAGGGCTTCAGCAGTCACTTTAAAATATTCATGTTATTTGAGCCTGAGTTTGTGCACTAAGTGTGAAGCCCATGTGTTGCAGACACACACAGATTTATCCACCTGGCCCTCTTCTGCAGAGGAAAGATAAATGACAGAAACAGACCTGCCAAAAGCTTTGTTCCCACTTCTCCTACTCTGTCTCCTTCCCTCTCTCTCACACACTTCCTCTCCCTATCTCTCATTCTCTCTGTCAGGGTCAGTTCAGTTAATAACCTCTTTGTTGGGGGTAGATTATCCCTTACTACAAACAGTAGACAGGCCTTGAAGATAGCGGCTCTGTCTGGATGTGCGAGGCACACCTGCTCTGTCTGCCGGTCCCTGTCTCTCGCCTCCTTATCTCCGGCGCTGCACACAAACGCTCCCGCAAAGATTCGGCTCAAACTCTGCTGGATTGAAGGGATTATCCCTCTGCCGGCATTTCATCTCGATCTGCTGTTGTGTTGCTTACAATCAGAGAGACACACTTAATGGATTACTGCGAAAAAAACTGGTCGGCATTTGTGCCAATATCTCACTTATCACCTGTTTGCGCCTAAATGTCGCCTTCCCCCGTGATGAATGTCACTGCATTGTGTCTGTAATCCTGGTGTGGGTGGGGCAAGTTTAACTGTGACTTCCATTTGATTGACATAATATATTTGCTTACCCAGCGTAATTCATGGTTGTAAACTTTCCTACATAAGTCATAAAACAATGCACAAGCACGCCATCTGGACAGAGCTTTAGTTTATTATACACACTGTTTGTCTCTTTTAACGCTGTGCTAAGCAGGAGATCAGGAGACATCGGCATCTCAAACTACTTCTCTGCCATTCTGTGCTAGGTGAGGCTGTACCTGAGGCGGAGCAGCTTAGAGCTAAGGACCAAAAGAACTTTGACAACACCCCCATCATCGACAACCTGGCTGGGCCCATGGGTCTGCTCTCCGAGGAGGAGAAGAGCAAGTATGAGGAGGAGATCAGTGATCTGTACAAGCAGCTGGACGACAAGGTGGGTGAGCAGGGATGTGGCTCAGGGACACAGCTGTAGCGGATGTGTGAGACATTACTGGAGGAGTGGGGCTGTAGGGGGAAGAGGGATGGCATTAGAGGAGGTGCAGAGCTGTTGTGAGGATGTTAGACATTCTTAGAAATGAGTGGTGTTGGGCCTTTGATGTAAGGTGAAGCTATGTATTGTATACATACTAAAACTGAAACCCAGGACACCAGAATGAAACATCTACCAAAATTAAAAATATACCAAGCATATGCAGCTCACAGCACAAAACATCTACCAAACATAACAAGCACCTAGCATAAAACTCTGCAACCAATGTTGTTCAATTTGTTGCCTGCTGTGTGGGGGCAGAGTCCATTTCATTACCTGAAAAGCAGACTGACTTCATTTCTCACATCTAAACTGCATTTTCCATCTTCCCTGCTTTGCCGTTACTCAGTCTCCAGGAGATGTTGGTGGGCATGGTCAGGAGCAGAGGTGAAAATTGGTGTAGTTGTTTTTTTTTTTTTTTCACAAATCACACCTTTTCTCTGACAGTGAGCACACAGACCATTCGGCATACAATCTTGAGCCAGAGGCTCCAGGGGAGGGTTAGCTGAGTTGAATGCATCAGAGACAGGCTGGAATTGGAAGCCTGCTTATATCAAGTAGAAATCTCTGCTGACCCTTATGGACAATTTACATGGATAAATGGCTTTGGGTTAATGTGCAGTAAAGCTCTCTGTAGAAAGTCCTTTCTCCCAACTCTGCTCTGCAGAGACACCCATCTTCCTGCTCTGTTCTGAGACCACTTTTTCACAGATGCTACACCAGGTTCATTTTGATAGGTGGGATCCAACAGGGTTTATGACAGCGCGGTGTGTTTCCATGCCAGAATGGGGTAGTTCTGTGGCTTAGCCTACAAAGCCGCAGATGAACACCAACCCTAGTGGCTCAGAAATTGGCAAGCCACATGACAGAAATCACGCCGCGCCGAGCAGCCGGTTGCACAGAGGGGGGGAAAAAGGCGGGGGCGTTGTGGAAAAATGCAATTTAGTCCAGCGTAATGAAATGCAACTGTATTTTTCAGACCCAGCTGGTGTGGAAGACATGTTAAGTGTTTAGAAGGTGACATTTTCGCTCTGCTTTCTCCTCAGGATGACGAGATCAACCAGCAAAGCCAGCTGGCAGAGCAGCTCAAACAGCAGATGCTGGACCAGGACGAGGTGAAGCTCCGCCACCCTCGCTGTTCCCTCAACAGTCCCTCCTCTTGGGGGAATCGTGGGAGGGAAGACCTGGGTTTTCTGGAATCTTCCTTGACTACACTCAGTTGTAAACCTGTTGTGCTGGTACAAAACTGGCATTGTGGGTCTACGGTTTAAACTTAATGCTGTACAGTAATAGTTTAAAGTTAAATGCCCTTTGACAGCAGTCAGTGTCATTGTAACAATATTTCTCAGGATGGCACTCCATTTCTAGGATGGCACTAAAACTTTAGTATTCTCTACAGTTAACCACCTGACCCTATTGAATGCATTTTTGTAGGTCACTCTGGATAGGTGACTGACTGTAAATGTAAATGAGTAACTCTGGGACTCATATGCAAGTGGGCAGGCTTCTTGATCTACTCATACATTCACTCATTTCACTAAAAGGCAATCCCAGAGTGGGATTGCTGCTAACCAAGACAACAGTGCCTTGGAGCTTTTTTGTGCCCATAGAAAATTGTTCTCAATCGAGAGTGAGCTCCTCGTTCATAGTCTGTAAATAACACACACTAAAGTGTTGCGATATATGTCTAATGAAGGTTTCTTAGAATTTCTTGGAAGTTGTTACCATTTCAAAACACAGTTGTAATGCAAAGTTGATAAAGACCCAGTGTATGCATCAATGCAAATGGAATTTCACTGAAAGGCCATTTTCAAAAGCACTTAAGTTGTGCCTGGCACCATCTAGTGGTTGAAAATTGATACCACACATTAAAATTCCCTGACTGCACTTTTCGATAGCGTACATTTGTAATCAGGAAAGCTGCTGTAATGAGCCACTTGTGATTTCAGTTAAGTTTTGAAACCGATTTTAGCCGAGTTTATTCATTCATTTTGAACAGATTAATTCATTTGTTTATTACATGCACCCAAAACATCTGTAACTATAATGGTGATTATATGCCAATTTAAAAATAATTGGCACTCCTCCCCTCCATTGAGCTAATATTGAAGGGGTGTTGACCTTAAATAAACTGTCGTTGTAAAATACAGTTAGGTAAAATGTTACACTGAATGAAAGCAAAAGCACATGGACAGTTACAGCAGCCAGTCAAGGGTGTATATGTGTCTTTGCATGTTTGTGCCTTTGCACGTGTATGTTTGTCTGAACAATTTCTGTCTTTCTGCATTTGTATTTGTCTCTGTGTATGCCTGTGTATATTTCTGCCCCCTGATGAGTTTCTGTCTGTCTGTACTTGTGTCCGTCTGTGGATGTGCTCAGTTGCTGGCGTCGACACGGCGGGACTATGAGAAGATCCAGGAGGAGCTGTCCCGTCTGCAGATGGAGAACGAGGCGGCGAAGGACGAGGTGAAGGAGGTGCTGCAGGCCCTGGAGGAGCTGGCTGTCAACTACGACCAGAAGAGCCAGGAGGTGGAGGACAAGACCCGCGCCAACGAGCAGCTGGCAGAGGAGCTGGCACAAAAAACTGTGAGTAAGCAGGGAGGGCAAATAAGAGGGGTGAAAGGTGGGGGTGTAGGGTAGAGAAGAAGGATACAGCGGGGTATTTGGTGGGGGTATATACCTCCACAGGGTGGGGGTGTAGGCAGGAGTTAGGGTTATAGGGTGAGCCTGTGGAGTGGAGTGGGGTATGTGGTGGGAGTATAGGCACAGGGTGGGGGTGTAATGTGGAGTTAAGTGTATGGGGTGGGCCTGTAGAATGGAGTGGGGTATATGGTCAGGGTCTAGAGTGGAGTTGAAGACACAGGGTGGGGAGTGTAGGTTGGAGTTAGGGGTATAGGGTGGGACTGTAGGGTGGAGTTGGATGTACATGGTGACCATATGAGGTGGGGTTATTGGTGTGGTTGTATGTGCCACAGACAGTCCTGGCGGAAATACAGAGAGAGCTGGCTCAGCTGCAGGAGCTCAGTAATCACCAGAAGAAGAGAGCAGCTGAGATCCTGAGTCTGCTGCTGAAGGACCTGAATGAGATTGGGGGCATCATCGGCACCAGCGACATCAAGGCTGTAAGGAGCTGGCCCTGCCCAGACATGCATGTGTGTGCGTGCACACACACACACACACACAGAAGTATGCTTACACATACATGCACATGCACATGCACATACACTGTCACACACAGAAGCACATAAATATGCTCAGACACATAGGATTACATTCATGCTGATAAACACTCAAACACGTACAACTCATGTAATTCCTTGCACACCCACACTGAGTGTGTTTGCACTGTTGTCTGTGATATTGTCTATGCACAGATGACGGAGGTGAACGGCATGATCGAGGAAGAGTTCACCATGGCACGCCTCTACCTTAGCAAGATGAAGTCCGAAGTCAAGTCTCTGGTCAACCGCAGCAAGCAGCTGGAGACTGCTCAGGCTGATGCTAATCAGAAGATACAGGCCAATGAGAGGGAGCTGGCCTCCTGTCAACTGCTCATCTCCCAGGTAACCACCAGAGAGTGGTGCCACTACAAGTATAAGGGTTAACTGATTTAATGTAGGAATCTGAAAGTGATATCCCTGTAATTTTCTTTGTCACCACACAACTATTGCTGGGTTCACTACAACATGAGGACAATAGCTCAATATTCATACAAGCTGAAGTATGAGCACTGTTCCACACCACTGCAGATTAGCAGTGGGAGTTCTCCATTTTGTATATATACAGATACAGTTTTATGTAGCAGTACATTTGGTTGTTGACCCCAAATTTGACTCGGCAGCTAAACTACACCAGTAAAGAAGATTAATTACTAAGATTTCATCTGGAATAGTTTCTTCTGCCGTAGTAATTGGAGTGATGGAGCATGATTTACAGGGAAGTCCTCACGGAAGCTCCATTCAGTCTACATTTGAAATCAGTCGTCAGTATCGAAAGAGACTGAAATTTACACCCAGCGTTAACACAGGGGTTAACCCCTCTTTCCTGCAGCACCAGGCAAAGATCAAGTCTCTGACGGACTACATGCAGAACGTGGAACAGAAGAAGAGACAGCTGGAGGAGAGCCAGGACGCCCTGACGGAGGAGCTGGCTAAGCTGCACGCCCAGGGTGAGACACAGCGGAGACACACAGCCTCCCCAAAACCTCCAAACAAACACACACACACATACAAAAGCGCGCACGCGCACACACACGCCCACACCCTTATATGAGCCTCCCCGTTCCCACCAAACAAACACACACACACACACACACACACAAATGCACAAGTGTCGACAGATGCTGAAACTGTCATTGGAGCCCGCTGATCTGTACAGGGAGCTTGCAGAGTATGGTTTGCACTGAAGTGGCACAGGGTGGGAGTATACAGTATCAGATATAATGAAGATGTTATAAAGAAGATTACGATATTGGTTAGAAAAGGAGAGCTCACTACCTAATTGGACGCTCTTTGTGCCCTTGCAAGGATGGCAGTGCTGATAATGTCTGTGACAGCCAGGTAATTCAGTTCAGAACACAAACGTGATATTACATGACAATGGTGAAGCTGTTACTTGCTATTTCTACCTTACCAACAACTGGACTAGGCAGCAAATGACTTTATGGACACATGAGGGAAGAGAATGAGACTGATTACCACTTAACGCACAGCTGATGATAAGCCTCATAGCCTTCTTTAAGCATTTCTGGGATTCACTGTCGTAGCTTATGATAATATTGCATCATTCCAGGAAACGTTTCAAGAACGGTGTGCATGTTCATGGTCTGTTTCTTCAGAGAAAATGCACGAGATGTCGGTGATGGATAAGGAGAAGGAACACATGAGCAGACTCCGGGATGCTGAGGAAATTAAGGTAGGTCCCAGCAGTCACCACTGAGGGGCAGCAGGGGGAGCAGTCGCTACAGCAACAGACTACAGATTCACCAGTGGGAGACTGCTGGTCTACCCTTGAGCGATGTACTTAATTTTTTCAAGGAGAATTCCAGATGTATATAAACGGATTACTGAAAGCATATAATATAACATAGTGAGCAATGTCACCCTTGATAACACTGTCCACTAAGCCAATACATAATGTAATTAAAAACACAATGTAACCTTTTTCTGACAAAGTAATGAGTGGTTTAATCTTTTTAAGCCGTGTAATACAATTGTTTTGACGAGTGATTATACTCTTTTTGAAAGTGGCTAGTGTGAAAAATCTACCTTGCTTGATGTGGTTAATCCCCTCTTCCTTTCTCCGATCTCGCTATGACTGTTAGTTATGAAAGAGTTAGAGATAACTGGAGTTATTCCTGTGACATCATCTCTGAAACTATGATAATTCGTTAAATACAAGACAGGGCACAGGTTAAGTCCCGGAGACAAACAATCTGGAGAACCACATGCCAGAGATGCTCAGTATATTCAGTGTACATTACATTATTGCCATTTAGCTGACACTGTTATCCAGAGCAACTTGCATAGATTACAGTTTTTACACATTATCCATATATACAGCTGGATATCTACTGAGGCAATTCTGGGTTAAGTACCTTGCCCAAGGGTATAGCAGCAGTGCCCCAGTGGGGAATCAAACCAGCAACCTTTTGGTTATGAGCACTTCTTCTTACCACTATGCTACACTGCCGTCCCCAGTATGTCTCAGCTGACTCACTTCCATCTCCTCACAATGTTCTTTGGTCCGGTTTTAGACTTTCCACCCAATCAATGGCTCCTATCAAGTAATGAGGATATAAGATTTGAATGAGGGCCAGAAAAGCTTTCATCTCTACCGGACACCACAAGCTTATATGGAAGTGATTGAGAATGTGTAAATGTGTGCAGGCAGCTCTTAGCCTGGTGTCTTGAATTAGCATAAGATGTGCAAACACTCTGGCCTGCCTCCTGTCTCAGTGTGCTCTTCCCTGTGTGTGTGTCTCCTGCAGAAGACCCTGGAGGAGCAGATGGAGGGCCACAGAGAGGCCCACCAGAAGCAGCTGTCCCGCCTGCGCGACGAGATCGACGAGAAGCAGAGAGAGCTGGACGAGCTCAAAGAGTGAGAGAGCCCGAGGCGCTCTGTTCTGTCACATTAAAGCACACTGTCACACTGCTCTTTTGCAGTACTAGGCAATTCCACGCTCTTCTTTTACATTGCAGCACACTTTCACTCTCTTCTTTTGCATTCACACTTTAACACTTTACTGTTACCAACCATAGCTTTATACTCTTCTTTTACATTAACATAGGCAGATTCAGACTTTTTTCTCTGTTTTTGGATACATGCACTACTCCCTTGTTCCCTTGCATTACTACACTTTCAAATAGGTCCTTCATTTCATGATATTTCCTTGAACGTACACTCTGGTCTTCAGCCTGTCTCATGAAATTACTTCACAATGACCTGTTCTCTCTCCAGTTTGAATCAGGGTTTGCAGCTGGAGCAGAAGAAGCTGATGTCAGACTATGACAAACTCAAAATGGAGGAGCAAGAGAAGGACATGAAACTGCAGAAGCTGATGTAGGTGTCCCTGCCCAGAATCCTCTGCCTGCCACACTGCCCTAAACTCTTTTCAGTCAGACACTGCAGCCCACCCCCGCCGTGTCTGCTAACCCCCCTCACTCAGGTGAATATTGTCCACCATGTTGAGTGTGTCCCACCAACGTTGGAGGCAAGAGGAAGAGGCTCACCTTCTCCCTCCAAGTGAATCTGAGAAAATGCTTGCTTCACAGTTGGCTGGCTATATGTAACTGTTTTACAATATCATAATTAGCTAGCTGATTAAAATAACTAGCTAGCCTTCAACACTAAGATACCTGACAGTATTAGGAGCTTACTACAACAACTAGCTAGGAAACTAGCCTGCCTGGAAAGGTAAAGCATCACTGATTGTTCACTTGCTGTTCACTTGCTGTCCCTCAGCATGATGAATGAGAAACAGGAGCAGGTCAGAGAAGACCTCAAGGGCCTGGAGGAGACGGTGGTAAGTGGAAACATTCTTATCATGCTTGGCTGTTCTAAAATGGCCCACTTACTGTAGGGGCAACTGGTGGGCTATGGGTCTCACATCACTCTTTAAAACTCACCATCGGTCCTGTGTTGGTCTGAAGTGCATGTGTGTTTCTATTGGAAAATTGCATTAGCTGTGAGATGATTTAGACCTATCCAAGCAATGTCGTTTTCATATTGAAATTAATATTTATTCTTTAAATCAGCCCCCTTTGAGATTTAAAATCCTTTTTACAAGTGAGACGTGGCCAAAGGGGCCAAATGTTTCAAACCGTATAAAACCGAACATTAGATATAAGATCTATAACCTCCAACAACTTAAGTTCAAGTTTTGAGTCAGTTTTAATATCATTGATTGAGTCGTCACAACTATTTCATGCTTTATGTTAGAGAGGGAGAGTTTCTTTTCTTAAATGAGATGATTTAAATGTTAAAACATTTTTTTCTTTGTGTGTACAGTCCAGGGAGCTGCAGACACTGCACAACCTGCGCAAACTCTTTGTCCAGGACCTCACCAGTCGCGTCAAGAGGGTTTGTTGGCTTTTTCACTTCCTGTGTGCTCTGTGAGTTCAGTTAATGGCCCCTGTCTGTCCCTTTGCTGACTCGCAGTCTTTAAAAGATGTCTTCTGCCAGCACATTGGCTCTTTGTGCAAAAGTCTGCAGTCCTGAAACAGTGAGTAATACAGGTTACACGGGAAATCTGCTATGGAAGAGGAAATTAACAACAGGTAAAACGTCTATGTATAATTTCCTCCTATCTACTACTGTCCATTGGCATTGTTGCTCCATTTGTTTCAAGAAGGATGTAAGAATTGTTTGGTTTAGTGGCATAACCAAATGGAAATCACGTGTGTCGGTGTCCTCTTGTCCCATGTCTCTTCATTGGATTATTGGCAGTGTGGTTGTCTGTTTACTAGGCTTATTAATCATGCGCTCTCTGCAAAATACAATGAAGTCTTTAATTTGCCTTTGAGAGAGCAAGTCTTTTAACCAGCCTCACAGATGCCTTTATGTGGGATGTTTGGATGCCATGTGCACTTCAGAGTTTACGTACGCATCTACAGGGACTGGTATATTCCTTACTTTGGGCTGGAATCCTCCTAAAATACCATGCTCAGGACTTCAACCACTATTTACATACTGTTTAGTTACATGTTTTGGCTCCTGACTGGCCTTCATATGTCTGGTCATGCGGTTCTATTTCAGTCACAACACTCCCTGTAATCACTCAGAATGGACTGCTGTGTTCAGTGAAGGAGTGTGTTCAGAGTAATTGGTCAGAGTGGACTCCTGTGTTGAGTAAAGGTAGTAGTGTAGTGCTGCTACAGAAAGGACAAAGCCTTTCCCTCATACACTGATTTGAGCTGCTGTATCATACAGAATATAGAATATAGTGCACTATTCCCATTACCGTTTAAGCGATGTTCCTGGAATTCAGCCAATCATGTTGAGTCTGTGTTGTCCTCAGTGCTGGATCTTACAATGTCCCTGGTCTTGGGTATGTGATGTCCTCTGTGCAGAATGTCCAGAATATCTCTCTGTCCCCTTAGAGCACCGAGTTGGACTGTGACGATGCAGGGGGCAGTATTGCACAGAAACAGAAGATCACCTTTCTGGAGAACAACCTGGAGCAGCTTACGAAGGTCCACAAACAGGTACTGAGATATCACCTCGAGTAACATGTACTGAGGTCCACAAACAGGTACTGAGTATCACCAGGATTATTTTACAGAGGTCCACTAATAGTCACAGAGTTTTACCTGGAAGAGCTTAGAAATCCATAGGCAAATAAATAAATAAAATCTCATCCTTGATATTGAGTCAAACAGAATAACAAACGTAAACACCAGAGAACATATGTATCTGTGTGTGTGTGTGTGTGTGTGTGTGTGTGTGTGTGTGTCTGAGTTACATGTTAAAATACCCACAATGAAATCATGATAATCTCACCCAATCTATCCTTCTCTCTCATTCCCTCAAATCTTTCTCTCCCCCTCATGATCCCCCTCACTCTATCTCACGTCTTTCTCTTTCCATTACTATCCCTAACTCTGTCCCATCATTTTTTTTACCTCTGTCTGTCTCTCTCCTTTCGTCTCTCTTTTTCTTCCTCCTTTCCCTCCCTCCCACAGCTGGTACGTGATAACGCAGACCTGCGCTGTGAGCTTCCGAAACTGGAGAAGCGTCTGCGTGCTACGGCGGAGCGCGTCAAGGCCCTGGAGTCGGCGCTGAGGGAGGCCAAGGAGAACGCCATGAGCGACCGCAAGCGCTACCAGCAGGAGGTGGACCGCATCAAGGAGGCCGTGCGCGCAAAGAACATGACCAGGAGGGGGCACTCCGCACAGATCGGTGAGGGCAGAGTGATCCACTGGGAAGAGGAAGTTTGGAAAGGTCATGTGATCAGTGGCGAAAGTGCTATATTTTGGATGTTTTCTCCCTCACTTCTCCTACAGCCAAGCCCATCCGCCCGGGACACCACCCAGCAGCCTCTCCCGTGGTTACCCATTCCGTTCGCGGGGGTGGAGGAGGGGCCAGCCACCACCACCACCACCACAACAGCAAGTAACAAACTGAGTGAGTTCAGCCTCTCAAGCTTTATTCGATCAACAGTCAATCAAATGAAAAATAACCCTGAAATGATGAAGTGAAAAGTGTAAAATGGTTTAGGGGAGATGTGTAGTCAATCAGTCAGCTAATCAATCAATTCATCAATTAATCAACTAATCAATCAGTCAACATTGCTCACCACAGCAATTCTCAAATGATTGCTCAAAAACATGTGAAGAACAGAAAATAAATACAGAATATTATGTTAAAAAACAATCAAACAATAGAATTAGGACAAAGAGCTTAGAGTGTAAGCCTTAGACTTTCATTGCTGTTACATTTCTGCGCTGTTTGGCATGGAGCAGATCGGGTCAGAAAACAGTCCATGTCTTGACCTCGGGTGTGGCTATTTATATCACAACTGTGTAGGGTGAATAACAAATGCAAACTTTTACAGTGTTCACTGTAAACATTTGCATAGTTTAATACACATCTGGGGATATTGTCAAGTACTGCATCTGAGTCACCACAGCCCTGCAACAGTGTACAGTCTTCACATCAGGAAAAGGGCATCTCGGGGAATTCTCTGGATACAAATGACCAGTCGTTCACCTATAGTTAAAATTTAACTCGTAGGTTACATCTGACTGGATCCCAGAAGTACTGTTTAATCTTTTTAGAAACAAGTCGTTGGCCAAGATGTATAAATATTTTATAGTATCCAGTCAAACACTTATCCCAAAAAAATGATGTGCCAGTGCAGAATATGGTTACTCTTTTACAGAGTCTTACTACTCATTTGTGTTGGTTTAGACAGACTTTGCAGTATCTGAAAACTCTGAAGATTTTTGATGAGTTATCATTTTTTTAAGTAATGATGTGTTTTGACTAGGTCATGGGTTTTGTACACTGGTGAATTGTATTACTGAAAGTGCTGATATAGCAAACTTCTGTTTTCAGAAAACTGCTTACATTTAAATACATCTCCATTCATTTGGTTCATTTATACATGCAACATAATGCAACATACTGTATATGTATGTCTGAACTCATTCAATTATAGGAAATAAAAAAAAACATACAAATCTATAAGCAAATTTTAATATGACAAGCATTGTACAAGTGCTTCATCTGAACTACATAATTCACTTTAATGCTGACAGTACTATGAGAGTACTAGTTTAGTCGCTGCTTGTGTGTTTTTATCATAATTTGCTATGTATTGTGGTACCGAACTTGAAAGTGAATTTGATTCTCACAGTCAGCACAAGAGGGCGACCTAGAGCCACAAAGAATAGTTCCTACAAGGCAGGATGAAGGTATGGATCAGTCAGATGAAGTAAACTGTTGAACACAACAGTAGTGATCCAGATTTTATGCCTTAAAATGTGTACCTACCATTATGGGGTAATGCAAGGGATTCAGTGTTCAATGTGTTCCCTTCTGGTTTTTTGTGACAGGCTCTCATGCTTGTTTCTCTCTCTCTGTCTCTTTTTCCCTTTTCCTCTCCTCTTACTGCAGAAGACAAAAGTCTTGATGAAGAACATGTACAGACCACCCCCCTGCCCCCCAACACTGCCTGAGACCCCAATCCTATGTCCCTCTCCCCCTCAGTGTTCCTGGCCCCACTCTGCCAGTCACTGAGGGAGCTGCTACCCCTAGACTCTCTCCCTCTCTCTCTGCCAATTCACAGACTTCTGCGCCATACGTACAAGTGTGTGAGGGGGGGAAAAGGGCACCCTTTCCTTGCTGAATGAGGCATTTTCCTGCCCAGTATTGTATTCATTTCAATTGTATCTCTCTCTCTGGTGCTCTCACTGTTTCCATTTTTACCTTACTCTTTACTCTCTGCCACTCTGTTTCTTTCTTGAAATTTTCCTCTCTCTGTCCTTCCCTCTCACTCTATCTCTCCATTGGTTATGTGTTACTGGAGGTTGAGTACTAGAGTATGTTGGTATTGTTGACAGGTCAGTACTTCTGTTCTGGCCCTGTGTGATACAGACTCATTCCGTCATTATTATCCAGCAGAGGGATCAGTGACCATGCAGTTCATGATGGAGATGTGGTGTTGTCACTCTACTAGTGTAATTTTTCTGCAGATCTCTTTCATTTGGGTGGGAGACTTTCTGATCAATGTCCAAACATGCATAAAAACATTGTGCCTCTCTCATTTGTACATTGTGTCAGATGTGGCACATAATTTGGACTGAGAGATGCTGAAGAGAGAGGCTGACAAAGTCAAGCATGGTGACACCAAATCACAAGCAGCGGTTGTGAGAGTAGCTACTCCCATTTCCAAGTTGTGTTTGCCATGTAGTTAGTTAGCTCTGCAGGCTGGGACAAGGAGAATGGGAAGGAATTCGATGGGTAGAAAGGTCTGTCCAGCACCAACACCCTCAGGAACAACATGAGTGGGGTGGGGAACCCCCTCCCCATTTAATGGCTTCTTATCACTGATTTGGAATGTAGTTTCTTATAGAACTCATTTATTTGTGCGTGTTTGTCTGTGACATTTCTCCTTTGCTGGTGGCAGTTTTACCAAAGTTCTGTTCTTGTCTGCGCTTCGCTTTTACACTGAATTTTTGACATCCATTTTTGCACATTTTTGTCAGTTGTAGTGTATTCTGAATAAAGATTCTGTGTTTTTGTATGTTTGCCTCCCAATGTATATATGTATTTTTTCTTCTGTTCAGTCTCCTTTATAGTTTTTTTAAAGCATATTTTCACCTCATTCACAAGCTCAATAATTTATGCTGGACAATAGTGGTCTATGTGTAATGTATGCTTTTAGTCAAAGAGGAAAGGTGTTACACACATATTCCACATATTAATTACCTGTTGTTTCCATCTGGAAGATTAAGCCTGTATATATTGCATTTTAAGAAGCAGCAGTATGGAAAACACTTTAATTGCTTTAATTGTTTGAACCAGAACCTAGAATCACTTGTAAATATTTTTTTTATCTACCTGGTTTTTGGTAGTGGTAGCTGTCATCCCTGAGAGTATGAAAGTCCAAATTCGTTAAATCTTGAGGTGTTTGGTGAAAGTTGCCTAAACGTGAAACTACCAGTTTCAAACATCATCAATCAATCAAAGATGTATCCTAAGGAACTGGACTTGAGATGGAGATATTATACATCAGTTTTTCCCTCGACATTTTATATAGTGTTCTTGCTCTGATGTTGTCCATAGTTGTTCACTGCAAACTGTTCTTATGCATCTGGTGAGAATATGACTTCCTGGCAGAGCAGGTGTTAGCAGTTAGCAGTGTTATATACATTGGGGGTCTCTGTATTGTGAAACGTGTGCTGCGCATACCACATACTGCAGCTCCAATTGCAAAGATGCTGAACAGCCACTCAGTCCATCTTTCAGTGACCTTGAGCAGCTTCTCTCAATGCAGTTTCTGCCTAAAAGGAATTTCACTATCATTCAGGAATCCCTCCTTTGTAGTCATTACGGCTAACAATGCATTACACCAGCTATTTACACAATGTTTCCCCTACTAACAACTTATTTTTTATTTGTCTGACTATAGTAGTCTGGATGCAAAATTCAAGGGATTATATTTTTAAGTTGGTGGTTCATGACTACTCTTGTATTGAGTCTGTAGTGGGTGAATAAGAAAACAGCAATGCTAAACTTGTATAAAAGCGTCAGCCAAAATGAGCACAATCATTTGTTTTTTGTCTTAATTGGAAGTAATTCTTCCCATGACATAATGTCTGTATTGCATCCAGTCCAAGGAGTGTTGCTGATGTCATAGGGCATATACAGCTATTTCATTGCAAAACAGGCTTTGGCCTACCTCATGTCAATGCCTTAACCTCGGACCTACAAAGCCGCTAGGTGTCTGTCTTTATATGATTCATTAAACATGCCGTCCACAATGCAGAATGCCAGGCCCGAACAATTGTCCAAGAGACCTGATGGCTTAATTCTGCTTCTCTGTTTCTCACTGCAGTGAAGCATTGCATTCTGGGTGATGTGGAGTAGGGTGAGGCGATACTCAATTTTGGCAATGGGGGGAGTGTGTCATTAATATTAATGCACTCCTCAGCTTTAAACACAATTTTAGAATTGTACCCAGAATGCACTGCACGCTGAGAGGGAACATTCACTGTGAAACAGAGAGGCTTATCTCTATCTTAAATAACTGCAGGCCAAATTGCTGCACATTTTGCATGAGATATGTTCCAATCAAAACCCTTTCCTCAGATCAAAGCAAACGAGAAAGCCTCGCATATGGCCTTGCAGGGCATTTTACTCCTCTCCTGTCGTGTTTTAAATTGCCTGTTTATTTCACTAATTGTCACTGGTGCTGTTACTCTCAGTGAAGCTGTTTCCTACATCACAGCTATTTGGGTTGTTTTACCTCTGTTTTGTCCTGTTGGATGTCACAGCTGTATTGTATACTAATGGCAAGATCATGCACAAACTATGTTTTATACACTTGTGCACATGGTTTTGTGATGCAGACCCAATTGCCTCACTTATTTGATGTCATTAATATGATGCTACATCATTTTCAGTGTGTTGATTTTTAGGGATGAGAGATAAGCCACCATATTGCTGAGTATCAAGCTATTTTAAGGTGTGTGGAATCAATGTCAAATTCAGGTTAAAGAAAGAATGGGCTCACAAATATGTACATTTATCCTCAAGGATGTGATCCTATTCTTTTTTTAACATACATTTCAATGTTTTGGGAAATGTTGTCAATTTTTGTAGCACAAACAGTACTAGTAGACATTATTCTTTTGATCTAAACACTCTGATGTTCATATACAGCCTTCACTCAGAAGGATAATCAAGAAATTGCTTTACCAGTCCAGTATACTTATTTTTATTTTTTGCTCCAATTTTTAGAAACATACATTTTTTCAGGCAGAGCCAGTTGCATCTGCATATTTTTAATGTTATTTATTAATTTCTTTCTTTGTTTTTGAGTGGCCAGGCACACACCTTTTTATATAAATATGTGAGCTTAAGGAGTTTTCTTGTGAACTTTTGACACATTCTTCGCCTGTGGACATTCTTCTCACATGTCATTGTGATGTACTTCAGCTGCTGGTGTTGGATTCTCAGTGCAGAATAACAGAGATGCCTCCCATACAGAGGCATTTGGTGTTACACTTTTTATAGTGGTACTCAATGGTCAATTCAATATGTGTTTGTTTTCATAATAAATTCCTGGTATGCCTGGTATACATTCCCAATGCCTCTGATACATAGGAATTTTGCCAGGTGGGAGAAACTCAATGTTTGAAATGTAACTTTGTGTGCCTGGTCATTTATGATTTATCCCACACAAGTGGAACACCGATGATTCCTCTATGGATTTATGAAAGTGCTAAATGTTTTCCCATTTATTGAGATCACGTCCATTTAAGCTGCGACTGAGTTTGTTATTGTATTATAGTCTAGATTCTTTCATTAGTGAAGCATCTCTACCTTAAATATCTAAAGCAGACTCTAAGGGTCAAGCTGAACATGTATTTAATAAAGCTAATTAGCCATCAACAGTTATATAATTCTCCAGCCACAGCAATTATTTTCACTCTATCAATGTACTGTCATCAAAAACACTAAAACTGTTCAAAGTCTTGTTTATCCTCTGTCTCGTGTTGACTTTATTTCTCTGTCCAGTAGTAGTGGGTTCGGGTATTCCCGTCTGTGCAAAAAAACGAAAGAAAGAAAAACAAAAAGACACTCATATGTGTGTTAAATTTGTGAAACGTGTAATTTTGTATTTCAGAGATGTCATGGTCATGCACCTGTAAAATGAGATTTTTTTTGTCATGGGAGACAAGGGGAGACCAATCAAAAACTTACCCTGAGAAGCTGAGGAGACATGGAGAAAATAGCCAAATCAGCTCAAACCAACATGCGGATGGTCTTTCAGATTCAGGCGCTGATGCGAAGTGCATGATGTAGATTTATTTTAAAATGTCCCAGATTCAGATAAATAAAGTAAAAATCAACTTCACATGCTTGTACTCCGTGTTTTTTTCTAAGTACTGAGGTATTTGCAGTTTGGGATTTTAACGTCCTCTTAAGGAATAAGTAAGTCTAAGTTGGGTATTATAATGCTTGTTACAGTTTTGTACATTTTTGTGAACCCAGATTCTTTAAAGTTATTTAAAGATGCGTTTATAACAGATTCCCCCGTTAACCGAATATTCAGCAGTCTTAACCGGTCAAGTGCAGTCGATGAAAACGGGAGAGTTGAACGCAGTAGATTCGACCTACGCTGATCACGATCAATACCTAAACTCTTCTTCAGCACAAGCTTGAACACGATTTCACGATACAAAGTGATTATTATTGGATAAAGGGGATGATTTCACGCGGTAGATGAAAACTTTTGGGAAGTGTTGTAATTTCCTCTTTTAGGCGTTCCTTCCATTCGTAAAGAAAAAAATTCTTCACCTGCCCCTCATCTCCGCCTCCGTGCCGCCTCAGCCCCGCCCTTTCCCAATCCCATGTCAACTCTCGGGAAGAAGCTTGGGTAATGGAGCGAGTGGCGACCATGGAGGTGTGATAGTGTCCTCAAACTCTGATTCAACGCGATTGTCTTCAATATTGCACAAGGTAAGACCAGGACCGATTCTGCACCGGCCCACGGGCATTGTATTTTTGTGCTTATATGCAGAAACACATTTTCGAAATACACGTAGGGAAGTATGGATTCATGTTTTGCCTTGTCTGAAATATATCAAGTGTAATTGAAGCATGTTTCCATTAAAATGTTACGACGTTTGTGCAAAGGGGAGAGTTTAAAAGTTCCATTGTAAAAGCTGAAGCCGCGAAATCTACTCCAAGATGTGTTTGCTCGTTTGAAAATGCATCTGAGCGGCATCATGTTCAGGGAGCGCAACAAATGAGACTGTTGAGAGTTGCACGACCAGGAGCCAGCTGTTTCAGACGTTTTAACGAACGGACAATAGCTATTGTGACCCGCTCAATGAACATGTCTGGAAAACAGTTATGACTGACAGTGTTCATTTGTCGCGTCTTCACACGCAATTGCAGTTGCAAGGTCAGAACAAATAACTACCCAGATAAGATGCAGGCGCCAGTTGGAATGCTCTGAGCATTGAGTCGTTCAGTCATTTAAATATTGTATAAAACGATATTGTATTTTCAGCTGACGGGGTTAAATATATACTGTGATTACTGTGAATAGGACTGTGCGTTTTATATACTTTTATATTCTTGGTAAATGAAAAATGCAGTTTACTAATTTATTGGGGGTGTTGTATATTGGGGAACTTGTGTTCAACAAGTGCAGACAGGAACTAGGGAAAACAAAAAGTGTTTTGAATTACCGTTAGCATTTCATTGTTATAATACAAGTATAATATAAGTCTTAAAAAATCGCTGTTTTTCACCCATTCACCCAGTGCCTCTGATGTGTAGTTACTTTGTGTGTGTTGTTTAGACACTCCGTGTTTGTTAGTTGTCCTTGGTTTCAACTTCTGTTGTTTTGCTGTAGTAATTAAATAAGAAAAAGTGAAGACAAAAATAGACTGCTCACTCACTTCCCAAAGGCATGTGATCTCTTTCCTTCTCTCCCCTCTTCCTCTCTCCATTCTCTCCTAATCTCTTTAATTCTTTATCTGCTGCCCTCTCCCCAACTCTTTCCCTCTCTCTCTGCTGATGATGCAAGCCTGAGTGACAGGTGTGTTTTGCATCCAGCTGAACTAACTGACCATGGTAAAAATACCCTCCTTAATAGCTAGCAGCATGTTGTGGAGGGGAACATAAGAAAGTAGGACTGGGTGGGCCTGGCAGTGGCTGTGGGAACAGTTCTGTGAAAAGATATGCAGTGGAACCACTAGTGGGAACCATGCTAGTTTTTTTCTTGATTTGAAGATCTGGCTTCCCCTCGTCTCTGGTTCTGATAGTGGAAAAGCCCCTACTTTGTCCGTGTCGTAACCTGGCAGACTTCCAGAGCGAGAGAGTTGGTCCCTGTGCCTATAGCGTGGCCTTGATTTGGGGGGATTGGGTGTTGTTGTGATAACAAGCACAGTCTGTTTGTTGGCCCGGGTCTCACCCCCGCCTGGCCTTTTCAGGCTGATGCCCCCCCACCACCCCCTCACTCTCAGTTTCTCTGGCATGGCCACACTCCCAACACATCACTGTCCTCTTGCAGCCTATGTCCGACAGCCCTTGTTCCGGGGTGCTCAATCAGCCTGTACCACCAGGCCCATGATTTGGGGGGGGGGTGGGTAGTGGTGTTATTTGTAGGTCTATCGGTCATTTTACAGAGCAGTCAGGAGCGAGACACCACCCCTGCCCCGTCTTTTGTATGAGAGCCTATCAGGGATGTGGTTCTGCGCAAGGGGGCAGGAGATCACAGGCAGGTCTGTTCCACTTGAAGTCACCCAGGTTCTGGTGAGTGCCCTTACTGATTATCTGGGAGGGATTGGCAGGGCAGAGAAAGGGAGACAGCGGGGGAAGAGGGTGAGAGTAGAGAGGGAAAGGAAGCAGGACGTGGAGGAGGGAGATGCAAATTCTGTTCTTAAGCCCCTGTAAATGTGTGCCATTTGATGGCATCAGAGTTAGGTTTCAGCATCAGATCACCTGTCGAAGTGAGTGTGTGCTTTTATTACACTCCAGAACATGGAACAAATATGGAAAGAAACACTTGCAAATGTGGCGCCTTTTATGAGCATTAGGAAATTAATAAACTTTTATTAATTTCCAGTTTGCTTATATTGGGAATTCAGAAAATATAATGTGAGCAGAGTTTTTGGTTTGTGTAACAAGTGTTTTCTCTGTCTTTGATGTTTGCAGTTGATGAGTGTAAAGCACATGATTAAGTGTGTTATCAGATAATGATATTATTAGCAGAACACACAGATAATGTATCTCTAGTTTGCGTAGTGATAAACTGCCGTGTGCCTTTGACTTCCACACCAAAGGGCAGTTATTGCTGTTTAACTCATTGTGGTCGATGGTGTTTTTCAATACCAATCAACCCCCAGCTGATGTCATAGACCAACCCACAGCCCATTCCAACAATGCTTGGTCTAACTGATTCTGATATGGCTACACAGTGTGCTGTGATTTTCAAGCAATTTGTCCATAAAAGAACTGTGGCAAACTGTTATCATTTATCCATGGTATTGTACTGGCAACATGAGTGTGTTTCTTGGCCCTGTTTCTCAGAATGGAATGTTGCTGTGCATGTACAAAATTTAAATAGTTTCAACCAGAGGTGATGATAACCCCTTTATTGTGGGAACTCTAATAAACAAAGATAATGCACCAAAATAGTAGTATTTGCACATTGTTAAAATTTGGATTTTAAATCACACTCATCCAAAAGATGGATAATGCAGGAAGAAACACAACTTTAATTTTAAAACCTGTCAAGCATTTTTGATTAAAATATATTTGAAAGCATACAATATCAAAGAGTAAAATGTGAGCACTGCGGTGAACAATGTAGCTGTAGCACTTGGTTTGAAGGAAGTCTGTCCAGCCACAATTACCCTAGATGTATATTTTTAACAAAGACAGCACTCAATGCTTCTGACAGGACAGTTGGCCACACAGCAGCATGTCTTTGTGCACTGCTGCTGAATGAGCTTTTTTCAGTGATCGTGCCTGCAGCCTGAGCTATATTAGTATATAGAAGATAACTTTGTGCAAGCTGGTGATCTGACATGAAAGCTGTGGTGCTGTTGCATGAGGAAATGGTAGCAATCTGAGCGTGATGGTTGTTAAAATGTTTTGGTCTTACTATCGTCTATTGGCGTGCAACGTGTCACTGAACGCTTGGAGCTCTACTTCTTTCCAACTTTTCTGAAATTATTGGAATGTGAAGCATAGGAGCAGGATTTTTTCCAGTCTGTTCCGCTGTGTCATAAAACTGACTTCACAAAGGGGAATCGGACTCGCAGTAATTGGTCTGGAACTTGAAAACAGCCACGCGGCATCCATTAACTTTTACAGCTGTCACAAGCGGGCCGTATTCATCAAGCCTGCTTTGATTCAGTTCATTCTTGTGTCCTCAGAGAGAAACAGAGAGAGAGAGAGAGAGAGAGAGAAAGAGAAAAAGGGAGAAGAATTAGAGAGGGTGCATTTTTGTTGTTGTTGTGGCACAGTACTGGACATGATGCACCTGGTGTCCCCCTCACACAGCTGCTGTTAGGCCTCTTTGGTGGTAAAATGTATCATGGTTCCTGAATGCTGGCTGTATGTCAGGATTGAATGGGTGCAGTCTGACTGTGAAACATACTGTATAACCAAAGGAGTTTTTAAAAGTGATTTCAGTAGAAGTAAAGTTCTGGTGTCTTCATTTTCATCCAACTTCATATCGGGTAATGCAGGTTAATGTGTGATCACAGATCAAATAGGATGTTTACTGGGGCAGTTCATGTTAAGTACCTTGATGTAGGTTATTGTCGCACTGCTCCATCTTGAGATCAAAACTGCTACCTCTGTTATGACCCCAGATTACTAATTAAAACAACCTTAAGTTCAGCAGTTTCAGACATCATTGAACCCTCTCCAGGCAGACCTGACAAGCACACACATTATTATACATATTATTATGCCTATTATGCGGGCATACAGTTGGGACAGGTTTTTTTGTGTTTTATGCATGGAAACAGCAGTCAAGTCTCTGACCCGTGGCCACCTTACCTTTTGGTGAAGAAGTCAATACTTACTATGTATGAAATTGACAGCAGACTTCCATGATAATCCATGTTTAATGGATTGTAGATGTATTAAATCTGAAATGGATTAAGATGTATTAAATCTGAAACTCTAAGAGCTAAATGAAAAGCTCAAAGCTCAAACTGTTACTTGAAGTGTAAATATACTTATTTTAATATTAATGGTTTGAGGGGAGATATAATTAGAAACTTATTTGCCAATTGTGGCAAATGTGTTTAAAATGTGAGTTTTGATTAATATGTTCTTATTTTTTATGTTTTTTCCTCAACAGATTAAAAATGGTATTGGCCCTGTGTGATGGTTGCCTGAATGGACCATTAAAACAAAGACTTAAATGTTGGCCTGACAAACAGGAAAATGGCTCTGGGCAACTGGAACTGTGATATAGTCAAGCCCTGTCTTACCCTCATACTAGTACAGCTCGTACTTACAGAAGCTAATGCTTTGGTTCTTCATGTAATTGTAACCACACATGTAACCACAAGCAATATCTCCTTAGTTTAAACAAATGTGCAAGATCATTCATTCACCAACTCTTTGTGGTTGTGCACTAGCCTATGATCGAAACAGTCATTTGGATACTCATGCTTTTGTTATTAATGTCTTGGAAAGGCCACAACAGGAGACTATGGCAAATGATGCCAGTGATGTGCAAATGTGCCATGAAGCTGGCAAGGTAAGATGTTTATCTTCTAGCATAAACAGTCTGATATGTGAACAGTACTGTGCTGCTTAGCAGGGAGTACACATTGAAGAAGAATTTTTGGCTGTGGTGATTTACACTGGATAAATGTATCTACTTAGCTTGGCTCACAGGCTCTGGGCCTAACAGTTAGCATATCATGTTTCAGTCAACATTTCAGTCCAGGTCCAGCAGTCCAGGTCAGTTTTCTGTGGAAATGTCTCTGAATTGCCTCTGATGTATCTGACTTGGGTCTATGACTGGTCAACTGAATTGTGGCCATTGTTACATCAGTAAGGTAGTCCATCCAGTCAACTTACTCGTCTTGGACGTCTCAACCAGGAAATGCCTATGTTCAAATGACTGATGAACATATGATGGCGCCTCAAGATTACACAAATGGTCAAAGCGACCATGTCAAATATTTGTATTTGGTGGAGTTGATATAGTTGTGCATAAGTGACTTTTGTCTCTATCTGTACAGTAAAAAGTGTTGTTTCAGTAGGACCTTGTTCACCACCCTTCTTAGAAGATCTCATCCTTGTTAAATCGCTGTTGTAGGAATGAACAGTACAGTACATTGACCTGATGGGGTGGAAGTGGGTTCACCGCTAATGTCTTTCAATCTTGCTTTATTTTCCATGTCCCGCTCTACGCACTGAGAATGCTTGATAAGGAACATTTCTAAAACTCCGTCACGGTCGTGCTCCTGAAAAGAAGGAAGCAGAGAGCACATATTGTGCATGTTGTTTTTGGCCTCTGGAGGGATAGGGGACAAATACCCGGCTCCCCCCAAAAACACCTCACTCCCATTACATCACCCATAAATCCCATTTCTTCCTTGGACCCATGGCGACCACGTACACTACGCTTTTAGTCAATTTATTTTAAACCACAGACTTTGGCTTCTTTTCAGCTAGTTGGGAACCGTCTAAAAAGAATTGTCCATTGATTTCTGCTCACACAGCCAACCTCGCTAAGTATTTAATTGGCCCCTGCTCTTGTTTCTAATTTCACGTTTTATTTTGAATAGTTTAAATTGCTTCTGCTCCCTACGTATCATCGAACAGGTCAGCAGGGCGGTTTCTCACCCGGCTGAGCCCTAATTGTTTACTCGTGTGGCGGCACAGTGGGTCTTTGTTCTGCGGACACACTCGAGTGCTCCAGCGCTCTGTGCCACAGACCAGACCTCCGCCCGAATGGCCCGCCTTCTGACCTCTGTCTGGCTGTATATAAACTCCATCATTGTGTTTGACTGTTTTTGTGAGGCCATTTTCCTTGCGTGTTCCTTATCTGAAATGATGAATTTGGGATAATTAAATTCGGAAATGAAGGAAATGAAAAATATTGAAGTGGCTTGCAGGTTCAAATCCTTGCAGGTTTGAATGCACAGCTGCTGCAGATATGCAAGCTGAATTGCTTCAATAAATCTGCAGCTGTGTGAATGAATAGTATTTGTAATATCAGTACATTAGCCTCTGCGAGGCCATCTGATAATCAAATTAACAGTGTAATCACAGATTTGGCCTCGCTGTAGAGATTCCAAACTTTGGACACAGATGAAAGGGTGGCATTCAGATATCCTAAAGGATCTGACACAAACTTCAGGACAGCTTGTAAGACATGACTTATTTGTGATGTCATCACTCATGATGTACATACAGTAAGGCTTCATACTATCAGGGATTCCATTTCTGTAGCATGTCAGGCACCAGGGAGGAACAAGGGATTACTGAAGTCTTACAGGATAATACACTGGCATCTGCTGGTGTTATCTTGGCAAAACTCCCAGGTAGTGCAGCTAGTGCTTATTATTCAGTCTTAACAGTTAAGGGAGTTTTGAAGTAAAAAAGAAACGCTGAGGGACAGAACCCTCAATCTCTCATCATCCAGGAAGATTAGGTCTCTTCAGAAAAGTGCAGTCAACAAAAGAACCCGCTGAACAAGTCATGACATGGCTAGGCCGGGGTTTATTGATCGCCTTGTAAATGTGGAAAGGCATTGTGTTTCGTTAATTAAAGCCACAGAAAACCTTTCTCCGGTTAACGAGCAGCTTAAAACGAAATAAATTTAATCGCAGCTCTAAAGGGCTCGATTATTCAGTCTATTAAACTGGGTACTTGAGGATGAAATGGGTAGGTACCCCCTTTAACCGAGTCAATTGTTGAACGGGGACAAGTGCAAACTCAAAGCGATTTAATAAAGTTGCAAGAATTTCTAAGGATATTGCCTATTTATTTCCTCGTGGGAAAAAATGAGAGAGTTTGCAGAGTGATTAGGTGAAAACTTTTTTAAACATTTCAAGTCTAAAAAGGTTGAATTAAAAGTATTATAATAAATAAAGTTGATTTGAAAGTGTTATATTAAATATATAAAGTGTACTGTAGGAAAATGTAAGCCACTTACAAACAAGCCACTTGTTTTGTCATTAACTGGCAACTAATTTGTCTTGTGAATAGGGTAGGGGTCAAAGGTGAGGATAAGACCCTGAATTATAGAGATGTTTAGAAGTGGGGGCCCTTTTCCTCTGTGTGCGCGCTCTATAATTATCATTTAGCCCTGGAGCAGCATATCTGTTCTCCTCAGCCTCATTGCTGCGCACCATGTCATCTCTCTGAATCATCCTTTACCTTCAGTTCTGTACTAGATCATCAGTCAGGATCTGGCAGTAACACAGTCAAACACACGATTCATATTTTTAATTGCCATTTTTAGTTATTTACAATGTTAACAAGGGGCAAAATAGCCTGTGAAATCTTTGTTTATTCTTGTATATTGTTTACATTCTCATTGTATGCCTTTTCTGTCATAGCCATGTCCTTTAATAACTGTCTGAAATGACATAAAGACTGTTGAATCAGAACCAGAGCTTACATGAAGCTAAATGAAATGTTTGCTGGGTGGGTTTGTCTCAGTAGATGAACCTATACACTCACTGCTCAAAACCTGTTAATGTGGAGATTGTATTATCATAGAATGCTTTTTTAACATCATTAAAGCTATTTAAAAACTTGTTTTAAAATATGGCTGTGTTTCAGAGCATGATAAAAATAGACCACAGTTGTGTCTGGCGTAAATAGTCAACAGACCCTCTAAGCTGTCCACACAGGTGTTTTGGGGGCATATTTGGCATACGCAGATGAGCCTCAAGCCATCGGGAATTACACCACACCATCCCTCCTTAAGCTTCATACTGGTTTGCAGGAGGGATCCCCGTTGCCTGATCTCTGGGGCTAATGGTCTCTGTCACCAGTGTATCAGATCCGCTTTGTTTAGCCAGCTTCACATACATCTGGTGACAACTGTGCTCTTAACTGAGATAAGCATGCATGGACTGCTTCCAATTGCAGGGACGAGCACTGCTTTGTTTCCCCACTTGCCCTTAATGTGATGGGAAACGCCCGCTGTGAGCTGACCAACCCTGTTGAATCTCATTACATTACATTGTGATTTAGCAGACGCGCTTATCCAAAACAAACTTATGTAGGTTATAATTTTTTTGCATGTTGTCAATTTATAGAGCTGGATATTGTTGTGAGGTAAGTATCCTGTCAGAGGGTACAACAGCATGGCCCCGTGGGGAATTGAACCAGCAACCTTTTGGTTACGAGCCCTGTGCCTTACCACTATGCTACACTGCCTCTCTTGCTTGTTTTGATTGCTGCACCGTTGTCCATTCATTAACTAAGTTCAGAGCCAGTTGTCACCAGTCATGTTGCTGGGGCTCAAACGCAGCTCATAAGCGAGGCTGTGGGGCTGGAGGCCTGCCACCGGGGACCCAACAAAAGCCCAGAATGCAGGCCCGCGACACCCGAGACGAGGCCTTTTGGTCCCCTCGTCCTGCCTTACCGCCAACTGCCTGAATAGGAGAATGAAAGCGTCTCGATTTCCTGTGACAGAGGCCGCACAAAGAGGGGCCTTGTTCAGAGACCCTGGCTCTCCCGGGCACCGTGGAACTTGCAGTCGCAGAACCGGGAGAGGAGAGGGGGAGAAGTAATCAGATGGCCAATTAAGGTGACCCGGTTCCTCGCCCCCCTTGTAATGACGGCACAGGAGAGGGGGGTGAATTTTTTGTGAGGAATGTGAGGTTGAGGGTCAGAGGAGTGGGGTTAAGTAGTACTGGGTAACAGTCTCAGGACTGGTTTCTGAAGGATAGGGGGCAGAGATCGAGAATTTGGATGGATTATATTGCGTGGTGCATCTCGGTTTATTGTACTTTTGGTTTTGGGACAGACTCAAGTCTAGCTCCTGTAAATATTAAAACCCAGTGGGACAGTATAATAAACTCTGCTATCTTATTGGACAGTTTATTATGGATGTTTAGTGTGTGAGAGAGTGTGGGGTAGTTTGTCATTATTTAATAAGCATTCATATTCTTACATGCTAGTGAAACTTTTGTAACGTATAGGGAACAAATTGCAATGATAGTGAACATGTCCTATGCACCAGCAGGGCTGTTTTGAAAGGATGAAATCATATTTCATGTAAGTATTTACAAAATGTGCATTATTGAAAGGATAATAAACATCCTCCTTCCAAAAAGCCCTTATCTGTGTCATACAAAAATTGAAAAATTTATACATCAAAAGTTGTTTCTGGGGTGTTCTCTCAGGCAAGCAGAGGTGCAGAGAGCATCTGAGGACTTTCTGCATTATGACATCATATGTATGTGACATCACTGCAGTGCAGGAGTTATTTCCTGGAGTGTAATACAAAATAAGCCTACAATCAAAGACCTCAGACACAGACACAGACATCAGGCATCAGGCAATTCCTGGTACAGATTACTCTTGGACTTTACAGTGACAGGTTAGATTAGCAGTGACACTTTACTCTCCCCAGTTTACTTGGCAGTTTTATATCACCACATGGTTTACTTTACAGCGGGGCTGTGAAAAGAATACCATTGATATTCCACAGACATATTCATTTTAAATTAATACGCTTGCTAGACACAATTTGAAACAAAGAAGCTCACTCCTCTTCACTTTAAAACTGTGTTTTGCAATATACACATGGCATTTTTAATGTTGATGTTCTCTCAACAAAGTAGAGAGAGATATAATCTATTGACAAGGTATGAATATGAAGAGTTTTGCTTCATCCAGCAGTGGAATGTGCTTATGTTGTAGCAACTTTTGATTGTTTGAAACAGGGAAACAAGGAAAAATCTGCACAGCATGTGGCTGAGGGGGCCGACACCCCCAAACAAATGTACTTTAGCCAACACTAACACAAAAATCTTTTATTTATTTTTAAGCGTTCTTCCTTTTGTCTTTGATGCCCCCCTCCCCCCCAAAACTGATGCAGGTGTTAAGTATCTGGATATTGTTGAGTTTAAAGTGCAGACCCAAACTTTCTTCAGCTTTTGAGTGTTTCCCATTATTACTAATAGTAAGTTAAGAGTTAGGTACTTTTGCTTATTTTTTAAATGATTCAAATGGTCATTTTTTGTTTTTAATTCCAGTACCTAATAAAATCCATCCACCTGAACTGCTTTAGTTTTGCACAGCTGTGTGTATATAAATGTCTGTGTGTGTGTGTGTGTGTGTGTGTGTGTGTGTGTGTGTGTGTGTGTGTGTGTGTGTGTGTGTGTGTGTGTGTGTGTGTGTGTGTGTGTGTGTATATATCTGTGTATCTCTATGCACCTTTTTTCGGCATGGGTGTTAGATAGCATCCAAGTCAAAACATTCTTTTGTCAAAACAAATGTTGCAGAAATGTTTCCTTAAGATGGTGATTTTTTGCATTAATGTCAGAAAATAGACTCATGTGTGATTATTTGTGTGAGACCATCCACCCAATGATTGAAGAAATTATATTTCTTTGTAGACATTGATTAAATTAGAAGAGTTTCTCTTTAATCAAATTTATCTTTTCTCTGTTTAAATCTTTTAAGTTTAACCTAATTAAGCTGTTTTACCTGGTGCCAACAGTAATCAACCAATATTTTAACCTGGATGTTGTGAAGGGCAGTGTTTCCCAGTCCTGGTCCTGGGGGCCCCTGTGTATGCTGGTTTTCATTCCAGCTCTAGCGTATCCTTTGAGTGCGCCCCTTTTTCAGTTTTTGGAGAATAACATTGCTTGGGATATGGTGTTTTGTTGTGGGGTGTCTTATATTTGAACTATATCCTTTACACAATATACACTCAACTTTATACATAGCAGTGTAGCATAGTGGTTACCAAAAGGTAACCAAAAGGTTGCCGGTTCGATTCCCCACTGGGGCACTGCTGTTGTACCCTTGGGCAAGGTACCTAACCCTCAATTGCTTCAGTAAATATCCAGCTGTATACATGGATATCATTGTAAAAAAGCTGTAACCAATGTAAGTCACTCTGGATAAGAGTGTCTGCTAAATGCT